>NC_051160.1:130251116-130551116 GCF_013339745.2 Dermacentor silvarum
GGTTGTAGTGCGCCAGAAAGTCTGAGCCGATGATTGGCTCGATCATGTCGGCGATGACAAAATTCCAATGAAGGTCGCGGCGTAGGTTTTAAGGTGGACGTGCAGGCGCAGCAAGCCGTAAGTCTTGATTGTGGACCGGTTTCCCGCGCTGAGCTGGAAAGACCTAAGAGGCGGGTACCTTGAAGATGGCTCGTGGGTAGCAGCAAATGTCGGAACCGCTGTCGACAAGGAACCGCGGCTTTGAAAGTTGGTCGGTGATGAAGTTGCGACGGCCTCCAGGTTGGCATCTCGCAGCCGTGTCTACGAGCTGCCGTTGGCGTTTGCCTTGTGTCCAGCTGAGCAGGGTGGTCGACATTGTCGTGCTCTGTCCCCGAAGCGTCAACGATAGTAGCACATGTCGTCGTCACCAGGCTGCTCAGACAGTGCGGGGTTACGGTCACGGCTTTGCGAGTGGCGCGTCGGCAAGTGTTAATGTAGGCGTCGTTGAATGGAGCTGAGCTTTCGATTGATATCGTGGATACGGCGCGCAAGCTCTGTGGTGTTCAGCGGTGCGGGTACAGCCCGGACGGTGGGCGACAACTGCGGCAAAGAGACCTCGATGACGCGATCAGCGATCGCGGCAAGTTGGTCGAGAGCTAGCGTAGGCTTAGCCGGCGGAATTGCCTGGACATGCGGTGGAAGTCGTTGAAGCCAAAGTGCTAGCAGTAAGGAATCCTGGACTTCCATGTTGACCACGAGAGCACGCATGTGGCGGAGGAGCTGCGAAGGCTTGCGCTCGGCAAGTTCTGCGGACTGAAGTTGTTGCACCTTCTGGTCTTCCGAGAGTGACAGGTGGGGGATGAATTCAGTCTTGAGGGGTTCGTAAACGTTGGCCGTTGGTGGGTTTGCAGGGATATCCCGGACCTCTTTGGCGTAGCGGGCATCGAGGTGGGCGACGAGATAATCGTAGCGGATCCGATCTTGCGTGATGCGCGCGAGGGAGAACTGGGCATCGACTGACAGTTCCTATACCCTTATCAAGGACAGGCGCTGCGAGGGCCTTCGTTTACGCGCTCAAACCAAGGCTGAAACTTCATGGAACACCCCGATTTTCTCGAACTGTCGTATCCACCGGCTAGATCATACAGTGAAGCTGCAAATTCCATAGAACTTCTCCCGCTGTGATACAACTTCTCTTTGCCGCATCTGGTTCTGGGTGACTTTTACGAAAGCCTACTTATTCCTTATGAGCATGTCCGACACACCGATCTGTTACTCGTGCAACTGTGATGAGATGATCGAGCACGTGTTGTGTTTGTATAATCTTCATTATATCGAACGCGACGTACTTCGGAGTGAGTTAAACCATTTAGACAGCAGACCGTTTTCAGAGACAGAGATTCTTGAACCATGGCCCCACGCGTCACAGGCTTATAAAGTGACGCGGGCATTACTACAGTTCATGAAATACCCTGGCCTCAGTGAACGATTGTGAAGTGCTGGACAACCGCACGGGTTTACACTGAGGATAATTTTTCCCTTTCTTTCTTTTGGTTCCATTAAACCCCTTTCCCGCGTAGGGTAGCAAACCGGATGTGCGTCTGGTTGACCGCCCTGCCTTTCCTTTCATCTTTTTACTCCTCTTCCTCCTACCGTAAATATTCGGTCATGATTCAATTCAATCGTAATTTAGCCACAATGGTGATGCCATCATTGAAATTGCGTCGTCGTCAGAATGTCACTGTGTATGTGTAATCATACTACTCCCTCATGCTGTGGTGGTCGTGCCATTGTCATCAATACAGCATCATCATCTCGTTGTCGTCACATCGTCATTACGCCATCGCCGCCATCAACTCGTCGTCATGCAGTTGTTCTCATGTTGTCCTCGTCATGCCGCTTTCTTGTTTCCATCAACGCCATTCCTTTTCAGTTATTCTATCGTAATCATGCTGTCATAATTCAATCGCAATTTCTCCGCGGTTTTTGATGCTATTGTGATTTCGTCGCCGTCAGACAGGGGCTTTCATACATCTCTAATCCTACCATCGCCGCCATGCTGTCGTGGTCGTTGCATCGTTCTCATTTCGACTTCGTCATCGGGTTGACGCAATACCATTGCCTGCTCTCCACAGCAATCATAAAGTCTGGTCTTCATTCCATTCTCCATAGGATGCCATCATCGCACTGCCGTTATACCATCGTCGTAGTCTCATATTCATCTCATGTCGTCATCCCGTTTTCGTCATATCGCCTGTGTCATCCATCGACGTCAATCCTTCTTCGTCATTCCGTCGTCTCACTGCGTCATCGCTTTGCAATCGTTGTCATACCGTCGTGCTCATGGGCGACCTCGGCAAGCGAGTGTCATATAAAAGTGGCCGATACCGGAGGCAGTGTATGTCGCGTGTAGCGGTACCAACATCGTTCTTAGAAATACCACTAGATCTTTTAAGTAAACGTTACTTCAACAATACGGTGCGCCACTACAGTCCTTGAATGTACTCGAATCGCGTCGTCAACAATCATAGCGAGATGGGTTCGGTCTAATTTTGCGATGTCGTGACGCAAAGCGAAATTTGCGCAGGTTATCAGCGTGATAAAGCGGCTCGTTATTAAAATGACCAAGAGTACTGCGCGCGCTTTTTTTTATGCGCTTGCGTGTGGTAGCTGCGTACACTGCAAGAACGGAGCGAGTCAGTTTTATTACCTTGGCGCGTCCGCCTGCTGTGTAACGAAACCGAAACTAGGGCTGCATTCACAAAGATTTGCGCTCGTAAGTGCTCACTGCCATTGTCAGGCCGCTGTCGCTAATATGTCCACCATCAAGATTAGCAGAAATGTTCTCTTACATTGAACAATTCCAGCGTAGGATATTTTTGCGAATAGGGGCCATGGTTCATAGGAGGAATCATTCACCAATAATTTTGTTTAGAGCGTCCATATGCTTTCCAGTGTTTTTTTCTGGGGTTTAAAACATTTGGACAGTTAATTAAGCCAACCAGCTGGCAGTTTCGCCCGAAAGCGAAGCATTAAAAGCGATACAAAAGTTCAGCGTTGCGTTCGAGATCGTCACACAGTGTTCTAACAATACATTGAGGCTACATGACGCAACAAAGGACGCGAGACTACTTCAGCTGCGCCGCAGAAACACCGGCCTTGGGTGACACTACGTGACTCAGAATGCTGGCGCGATGAGGTACGCCAGAAGCGGTGCTACCGTCATCGCCAATCGTTGGTGCACCAGGTGAGTCATTCGGAAGACCGTTTTGCCTGCATTGGTCGGCGCCAAATGAAAGAGTTATAAATACACTGAGCTTTAACGTTTCTCCGTTTCCCTCGCATGCGTCACGGTGTAATGTCCACACAGCTCCTCGGAACCAACTCTAATGTATGTGCGCACGACGCTCATGCTAGCTCGCAGAGGGAGCCAGAACGCTGGCCAGGCTCCGGCAAAGCAGACGGAGCGAAGTGTGACGAAGCGTCCGCTGGGCTTCGTTCTCTGTGCAGCCAAATGCACTGCGCGTCTCTGGAGACCTTCCTCACAGCTCTCCAAAGTGTGGGCCGCGCATGCGACGTCAATATTAACACAGAAGGTTGGCGGCGGCGGCGTGAGCACACCTCGAATTGCAGCCCAAGCAGAAGTATTACTTAGCGCTTAATTCACTTTGGGAACAAACGAACAAACAAACATGGAAATAGACATACAAACATGCACGCATGCATACATACATACATACATACATACATACATACATACATACATACATACATACATACATACAGTAATTCATGTTCAAGGCTTTCAAAAACAGCAGGATGCGGTGAAGAAGCCGCCCAAGCAAGCAAGCAAGCAAACAAATAAACAAACAAACAAGCAAACAGCAATTGATGTCCGAGGTCTTGAAAAAAAAACACCAAGACGTACGGAAAAAGCTGCAACTACTCGAGGAGCGACGTCCGACAGATAAAAGTGCTCGTGGGTGCTCGCGTACCTCATTCCAGTTTCTTCTATTGCAGCATAAAAAATAGAAGCCACGCGTCGAACACACAACTATAAATAATTGGTGTTTCTTGCTTGTACAAGTGACAAGTGCTTGTGAAATAATATATGAAACACGCACAAATTTTCTGGGGTGATATTGAGTGTTTTATAGGATGCCATGCTACCGTGATATGTACAGGATTGGCTCCATGTGCAGTACGTGTGGCGACGTTGCTCGCATTCAATACTCGATAGTTCATTATGTAGATCTTCAGAGCAGAAAAATAAGTCGGGGTAGTTGGCACTATTGGCGCATAGCTAAAGACACAGTGGAGTTGTTCGGTTCGTAGCTGGTCCTGGCTATACGTAATTATGCTAAGTTATACGAAGTCTACATAATCATTTCCTCGTTTTCCGTGGCATCGGGGAACGCCTCGCGAAGTATTTGCAGTCCGAGCACACGTAGGGGAAGTGGGGTGAAAGCTATGCAGAATTTACGGGCGGCGCGCAGCAGACGACACGCCAGGATGACGTCACGGTGCATGCGCAGTAGCACGCAGCAAGTAGGAGCTCGGCCGAGCCTCCGCCAGAGGCGCCTGCTTCAGTCACGGACACCGCGAGCGTTCGGCGCTAATGCGGGGAAACGGAAAAGCGCGGATAGCGTCGACAGCACCTCTGCGCGTTTGCCTCGTTGGTGCTGCTACAATTTGTTTCTCTCTCTCTCTCGCTCTCATTTTCTCTTTCTCTCTCCCGAGCATAACGCCGGACGCTCCGCGGGGTGGTTACTAGGCAACGCAATGGCAGGCGGCACACATTACGGCAGGCCTAAAGAGCTCCGCTGTTGAAAGCCTGCTGGCGCGAGTTGGTGGTGGTAATGGGGTGTGTGAACCACGTAATTTATTGCCAAAGTTGCGTTGGAGTTGGATCGACGTCACTTTTTTTTGTCATGAATCAGAATCATCATCACCATCATTATCATCATCACCATTATTATCAACATTGGCAGTTATCACGGTCATCACTCTCACTGTCATCTCATAGTTGCACATACCCAACGGCACATACCAAGTTTCCAAGGGGCACATACCCAGTGGGCCCAGCACCCCATACCTAGTGTAATCACTAGAGAACGGGTGTTTAGGCTCTTTTACAGTCTATAAAGATTTAGAGGACGCTTGAGCTGCGTCAGATTGGAACGAGATAACATTCAGAGATCCCTGAATGCCTTTCACGATTGCCAGTAACTGCAGTTTTATTGTTTCTCATAGGGAGCCTACATACAAGCACCGTTTTAAAACGGCGCTTGCATGTAGGCTCCCTAGTTACAGTGTACTAGAAGGGGTACACTGTACCCTAGTTTCTCCAACTTCGCCCGACCTTGCTTCCGCATGCCGCTGCCGAGGAGGCCAGCGCCATCTGGATGGTATTTTTGCAAGGAGAAAATCGCGGCGCGCCACTGTGTGAGTGGTAGGAATGCTAGAAAAAAGGGGCTTGTGTTTGAATTTCGGCGTAATAGCATTTTCTTTTCTCGTATATTCAAATTACAATCCGACGCTATCATGCCAGTAGGTTGTGCTTACGTTGTACTTTAGGATTTTTCTGACGTATTTCACTTTGACAAATCCAATCAATTCACTGATGCCTCTTCGCCATGCAGAATGGTTGGGCGGTCCGGGATGATTTTCTCCGCCATGGACGCCGGGCGACGCGCTGAGGCGTTTGCTTAGTGATCCTTCATTTAAAATGCTTAAATGTATTTACTTGCGCAATGAAGAATTATGGATTCGCGGCCCACGTCTAATAAGCCTCTTTTCATTTGTATGATCGTTTAGAAATATAATGTGTGTATTTCTTTTAAGGTTCTCAGTAGTATAAGCCCCAATAGTGTCACAGTAGTAAGGATAGTTCCCGCGTGAACGCCTGATTTGGTGTAGGTACTCGAAAACTACGTTTTTTGAAGCATCCATAGTGAAAGAGGCAATTTATGGTGCAATGAATTACTACAGTAATGGCGACAATGCCACAAAGAAAGTTTTTAAGACCCTTAAGTGCTACACCAGGAGCTTTTTGCAATGCCGTGCTCATAGGATGGACCGCGGTAGGATATGATAGGCAGACTTTCCGGCCTCCGCCAAAAGCAAGAAAAGGAGAAAGATCAAGTCAAAGCAAGTGAAATAAAGGGTAATAAAAGCAATCCGACGAAAAAAATAGAGAAGACTGTGCACCAGGAGCGTTTAAGGCCAACTTGTCGGAAATACAAACTTTAAATTGCGTTTGCTGAAAACATCACTTTTGTTGACAAAAAAAAGTTGTCGCAGTTTCACCCGAAAGGCGAAGCATCAATTGCGATAGCAAATTTTGTAGAGAGCTATACGGAGTAAGGATAGTAGTTTTATCACCTGTACAAACTTGGACATGCCGCAGCACCGGCAACACACAGAACTGTTGTCGACGCCGTCGGCGTTTTGCCCGCGTTCGCACAAAACGCGCGCGGCGTTGGTGACTGTTGCTGGAGCCTCTGGGGGCGGCTCAGAGGTTTTCGACGAGATCAGAACGGGACACTTGTCGAGCAGCGTCGGAAGTCTTTACCACCTTCTCGCCTCACAACGTTTTATATAAATAGGCATTTTGTGCCGCAGCTAAACGTCGCCTCCCTTCCACCCCCCCCCCCACGGCCTTTCGCGTGTCTGAAGAAGTCGCGTTTGCTCTACATATATGGTGATTGTAAAGGAGGAAAGAGACGCTTAATTCTGCAGCCCTTAAGGGAGCACGGCGCAGAACGCGCGTTTGTTCTCCGCCGTGCGTTCACTCCCCGTGAAAGCGCGCGTCCCTCGCGCCCTTTCACTCGCACATACAGCGTTCGGCGCGCGGCGACGATTTCATCTCCATTGACGTCATACGGAACCTCACGGCGACGGCAACGGCGACGACGACGGCGACGGCAGAAATCTGCTTTGGAGTGTCCATATAATTGCTATCGCAATAAAACATCATTTCCTCTGTAACGGCTTAACTGGCCTAAGAGATTTTTTGTGAATTGTTTCTGAAGGCTTCTGCACCTAGTGAACCAAAAAATGTGTTCATACTACAACTTTGTCTGTTTATTAACACTATGGGATGTCCGTCTGCTGAAGGACGAATCCCAACATAAATAAAAGTTGTCGCAGTTTCACCTGAAAGGCGAAGCATCAATTGCGATAGCAAATTTGTAGAGAGCTATACGGAGTAATGATAGTAGCTTTATCAGCTGTATAAAGCGCGCGTCCCTCGCGCCCTTTCACTCGCACATACAGCGTTCGGCGGCGCGCGGCGACAATTTCATCTCCATTGACGTCATAGGCAACCTCACGGCGACGGCAACGACGACGGCGACGCCGACGGCAGAAATCTGCTTTGGAGTGTCCATATAATTGCTATCGCAATAAAAACGTAACAACTGTTTATTCGATTAGGAATGGCAGCGGACTAGCATACCAACGCTACGCTCGTCACTGTAGCGGAAGGAAAAAAGGCAACGCTTCTAGGCCGGAAGGCCTGTTTTTAACGCGATAGCGTTTAGGGCCCCCTGTCGGAAAAAAAATCCGGCCTCAGCAACCGGCGTGTGTTCGCGGGTAGCGAAGAAAATCATCCAACCACATCGACCGCGCAGGCCCTCCACGTGGTGCAAGGTTTTGGTTGACAAAAATTGAATTGCTCACAGTGAAATCAGTCAGAAAAATGGTAAAGTACGACTCTACCATTCGGCGTCGGATTCACCGTCGAATTGTTTACCAATCGGCATCGGATTGTAATTTGAATGTACGACAAAACCTAATTCTGCTACGAGGAAACTCAAACACAAATCCCCTTTCCAGCATTTCTACCAGATCTGCGCGCGTCGGGGCAAAAGCAAAGAATTAATAAAATACTAAAAATCTCCGTATATCCACGACGTGAATGATGATGAGTGGACGAAGCACCGGGGGATCATTCGGGTAAACCAGAGCTACGGACGAGATATAAAGAGAGTGCGCGTCGGGAACGAGCACTCTTGTGCACCGCAGCGCCGCTAGCTATACGGACGAGAGAGAGAGAAAGCGCGTCGGGAATGAACGCCCTTGTGCGCTGCAGGGCGATCGATAAGTGGTTCTTGAGGGAAAGGGAAAGGTTGGCCCCTAGATACGATGGCAGAGAGAGAGAGAGAGCGCGCGTCGGGAACGAGAGAGTAAGAGAAAGAGAGATGAACGCATTCGGGTAAACCAGAGCTACGGACGAGCGAGAAAGAGTGCGCGCGTCGGGAACAAATGCTTTTGTGCAATGCATTTCAGTTTAAAAGTGAAGCCGACTTTAAGGGGATCGGTGTAAGCTTGTTCTTTGTAAGCTGGCTTCCCCACGTTCAGTGTTGCAGTGAATGAAGCCTACTTGTCGTATGCGAACGATGCGATGCGAACGGGTC
Organism: Dermacentor silvarum; assembly: GCF_013339745.2. NCBI lineage: Eukaryota > Metazoa > Arthropoda > Arachnida > Ixodida > Ixodidae > Dermacentor > Dermacentor silvarum. Next base: position 130,259,516 of record NC_051160.1, read on the forward strand.
CCAATAACGCTATTGCGTTCGACTCTTATTGTAGCCACCGTCGGTGACGCATACCTCCGGTGACGCAGGGTGGCGGTGTGTTTTATCGGTAAGCGCAGTCCAGCGTGTAGCCGTGTTACGCTGGGCCGGATGATAACAAGGCGCAGGCTGCGCGGAAATATGCGCAGAGTGTGTCGCCACATCACCCCCCCCCCCTCCCGCGGAGTGAAGATCCCTCTGGGCTTGTAAAAATCTGTGCAGCGTACCCGATGTCCATAGCGGGTAGTGACAGAAGCAGGCTGCGATGTCAGGGGTCGTGGATGGACGCCTGTGGGTGCACTGGTATTTCCTGGTTCGGCGGAATCAATGTAGGCTGGCTTCAGCCGGACGTCGTTCTCGTTAACGCGCTGGGTGAAGATTTTGTCGTCGCGACGGATAACTGGGTAGGGTCCGCTGTAAGGTGGCTGGAAAGGCCTGCGGACGGTGTCGTCGCGGAGAAAAGTGTGCATGCACGTTGCCAGATCCTTGACGACGAAAGGGGCAGTCTTACAGTGGTGAGCTGCAGGTGACGGGCGGAGGGCAGCGATGGTGTGTCGGAGCCGGGCGACGAAATCGGTGGGATCTGACGTCGCGGTTGTGTATGGCGGTGCAGCAAGAAATACGCCTGGGAGTTGGAGTGGTTCCTCGTAGACGAGGTCTGCGGGTGTAGCCTGAATGTCCGGCTGCAAGGTGGCGCGATGACCTAGGGCGACGGCTGGGATGGCTACGAGCCAGGTTGAGTCCGGGTGGCACATGATGGCTGCTTTGCACTGTCGGTGGAAGCACTCGATCAGCCCGTTGGCGCTGCGGTGGTAGCTGGTGGTCCTCGAGCGCTCAAACCCGATGGTCAGCCCAAGGAGCCCGAAAAGGTGCGATTCAAACTGTCGTCCTTGGTCGGTGGTGACACGGCGAGGGGGCCCGAAGCGAGCAATCCAGCCGGCGAAGAAGGCCGAGGTGACGTCTTCCGCAGTGATTCCCTCGAGGGGCCATGCCTCAGGCTTCGAGTATACCGATCGATGGCGGTGAGGCAGTAGTGATAGGGTCCAGCTGGGGGAAAGGGCCCTATGACGTCAAGGTGGACGTGTTGAAACTGACCAGAGGGCTGGGGAATACTCCGAGCGGTGAAGTGACATGCCTGGTGACTTTAGCGCGCTGGCATTGAATGCGGGAGCGCGCCCAGGTGCGGCAATCCCACTGCATGGAGGGCCAGACATGTAGAGGAGCGTATGCCGGGATGGTCGAGATTATGCAGCTGGTTGAAGAGGCCACGGCGATGGGACAGGGGCACCTAAGGCATGCTTCGAGCTGTTGACATGTCGCAGTAGATAGTCGTTGTCGATCCAGGTATGGGGACTTGTTGCAGCTGTAGTTAGGACCTGCCCTTAAGAAGTTCCTGCAGTTCGACGTCCGTAGTCTGAGCCTTGGCGAGGACGCCAGCTGTTACCTGCGAAGAGCTGATAGCTGCCACACGTGAAAGCGCGTCGGCGACCACGTTGTCCTTCCCGTTGACATGTTGGATGCTGGTGGTAAACTGGGCAATGAACGAGAGCTGGTTCTGCTGGACCGGCGGGAGTTTGTTGCGGCATTGAGAGAAGGCGTAGGTGAGAGGTTTATGGTCGGTATAGGTAGTGCAGTGCTGTGCTTCGAGAATGCGGCGAAACTGTTGAACTGCTTCATATATCGCCAGAAGTTATCTGTAGTAAGCTGGCGAACTGACGGGGCGGGGGTCGTGGTTTCGTCTTTGGTGACTGGCCGCAGGAGGGATAGTTTTCCGAGCTGAGAGTTTCTTGGAGAAGAACGCCAAGGGATGCCAGGTGTTGTCTACGCGTTGCATAAGGGTGGCGACGACGGCGAAGCTAGAGGCGTCCGTGAAGAGCACCAAGGGAGCGCGTGGCACGGGATGGGAGAGAAGTATGGCGGTGCAGAGAGCAGCTTTGCATTCTGCGAAAAATTGCGCTAAAGCTGGTTTCCACGTTACGGGTTGCCTTACTCGTAGGTGAGCCAAGGCATCATGGAGGGGAGCCTGGTAGTCGGCTGCGTGTGGCAAGAAACACCTATAAAAGTTCAGCATGCCGAGGAAACGGCGAAGGTCTTTAGTGGTGGTGGGTTGAGGGGAATTTTGCAGGTCTGAGATGCGTTGAGGCAAAGGTAGATTTCCCTCTGATGAAACTTCATGGCCGCGGAATTTGACGACTGAAGCGCCGAGCGTGCTCTTTGGGATATTGACGAGTAGGCCGTGGTCATCGAGACAATGGTAAAGTAGACGAAGGTGCCCGTGGTGTTCGTCGGCGTTACGGGAAAAGACCAATATTTCGTCAAGATAACGAAGCAGAAGTCGACGCCGCGGACGACTTCGTCGATGAAGCGTTGAAACGTTTGTCCAGCGTTTCCCAGGCCAAAGTTCATGAAAGGAAACTCAAACAAGCCAAAAGGGGTAATGATTGAAGCTTTCTGGACGTCGTCCGGATTGACGGGTATCTGTGTGTAGGCCTTCAGCAAGTCTAGTACGGAGAAAACGTGGCAGCCGTAAATGCGGTGAGCGAAGTCCTGTATGTGGTGAACGGGGTACCTGTCCGGAAGGGTTTGGGCGTTGAGGGCTCGCTAGTTCCCGCAGGCCCGCTAGCCTTCGGTCTTTTCGGGACAAGGTGAAGTGGCGAGGCCTATGTGCCGTCGGGGCGGCAGGCGATTGGCTATTCGCATGCGGTCCGGGGCAAGGCGACGGGCGTGGCAAAAAACCGGGGAACCTGGGGTGGTCTGGATGTAGTTCACAGTGCTGTGCGGCACATCACGTGGCAACCTGCTAGGGCGCGTTAAACCGGGAAATTCAGCGAGGATGCCGTGGTACGGCGAATGATTTTCAACACCGAGTACTTTGATGCTTGGCTGGTGGGGGGTCGTTCGCTGACCTGGCGAATGTCCCGCTGTCGCGTCGATGAGACGGTCGTGGAGGCAGGCCGGACAGAGGTTGTAGTGCGCCAAAAAGTCTGAGCAGATGATTGGCTTGGTGACGTCGGCGATGACAAAATTCCAATGAAGGTCGTGGCGTAGGTTTTTAAGCTCGATGTGCAGGCGGAGCGAGCCGTAAGTCTTGATTGTGGACCGGTTTGCCGCGCTGAGCTCGAAAGACGTAGGAGAACGGGTACCTTGAAGATGGGCTCGTCGGTAGCAGCAAATGTCGGAACCGCTGTCGACAAGGAACCGCTGCTTTGTAACTTGGTAGGTGACGAAGATGCGACGGCCTCCAGGTTGGCAGCTCGCAGCCGTGTCTACCAGTTGCCGTTGGTGTTTCCCTTATGTCCAGTGGAGCAGGGTGGTCGACATTGTCGCGCTCTGTCCCCGAAGCGTCGATGATAGTAGCACCGGTCGTCGTCACCAGGCTTCTGCGACGGTGCGGTGTTACGGTCACGACTTTGAGAGTGGTGCGTCGGCAAGTTTGGATCCAGGCGTCGTTGAATGGAGCTGAGCTGTCGATTGATATCGTCGAGACAACTGCGGCAAAGAGACCTCGATGACGCGATCAGCGATCCCGGCAAGTTGGTTGAGAGGTAGCGTAAGCTGAGCCTGCAGAATTGCCTGGACGTGCGGGGGAAGTCGTAGAAGCCAAAGTGCTCGCAGTAAGGGATCCTGGACTTCCATGTTGCCCGCGAGAGCACGCATGTGGCGGAGGAGCTGCGAAGGCTTGCGTTCGGGAAGTTTTGTGGACTGAAGTTGTCGCACCTTCTGGCCTTCCGACAGTGACAGGAGGAGGATGAGTTCAGTCCTGAGATGTTCGTAAAGGTTGGCCGTTGTTTGGTTGACAAGGATATCCCGGAACTCATTGGTTTAGCGGGCATCCAGGTGGGCGACGACATAATCATAGCAGGTCCGGTCTTGCGTGATGTGCACTTGGGAGAACTGGGCCTCGATTTGTGTGAACCACACCTCGGGCGAGTCGCCCCAACACGGCGGAAGCTTGACAGCAACACACCAGACGCCATGCGGGGCAGCGTGCGGGATGCCGTCTGCCGGCGTTCTGACGTCCTCGGCGGAGCCGGCAGGCGCGGCAAGGGTTGCAGAGACGTCGCCAGGATGCTGCTGCGCAGAATCATTGAGGTGGCGGTGCCGTTCCTGAAGGTGTTGCTCTTGCTTCTGGATCCTGCTGCTTGTGAAGCTGCCTCTAGAGAAGCTCCAGCTGTTGTTGAAGAGCGTCTTGCTCGTCCTTTGCGATGCGTTATTGTCCGTTGTCCGGGTCACCAGATGTGTGATGTCAGCGTCTGCTGAAGGAACAACCCCAACATAAAAGACGTAACAACTGTTTCTTAGATTAGGAATGGCAGCGGACGAGCATACCAACGCTACGCTCGTATTGGTAGCGGAAGGAAAAAAGGCAACGCTTCCCAGCCGGGCTGCCTGTTTTTGTAGCCGGGTCGGTGACACATACCTCAGGTGACGCAGCGGTGGCTCCGTGTTTTACCAGGAACGCAGTCCAGCGTGTAACTGTGTTACACTGGGCCGGATGATAACAAGGCGCGGGCTGCGCGGAAATATGCGCAGAGTGTGTCGCCACAACCCTTTGCGTATGAATAAGGCTTCAAATTTTAGTCACTGGTGACCCAGGGCCGTTTTGTACGCTCCTCTGATGATGACATCGACTTGTTCTTGGTCGCGTTTAACCTCAAACGAGAAGTTAGCGGCTCTCGGGAACCACAACACCTTCGCTGAGCTGTCGGACGCGGTTATGGCTTCGCAAAAAGCCAGACTACAGAACGCGTCTGCGGGCAGAGCCATCCTCCACCGGACCGGAACGGCAACGGAGCTTCGTGCCCTCGATGGCAACGATCACTCCCGCCCGAGGTCAGAAGCAAGATCAAGGCGAACCCCATACCAAAGCACATGAGTCATGAACTCCACGAAGGACGACGCAAGGCGCGGGTCGACAGACAGCGCCGACAATTCAAGGGTGACCCGTACATAACGTACGTGGACGTGGCAGCGTACCCTGCAGGGGGCCTCTTCGCGGTAGCCGCCGTGAACGGGAGAGACAACTCCTTGACCCTCGCGGCCTCGGTCAAGGCAGAGACCCCAGCTGCGGCTGAGACCATAGGCGCGGCGCTAGTAATAAAGCAACATGACAGGGTGGGAAGAGAAGTTCATGTCGTTACCGACTCGACACGCCTGCCGTAACTTTACCAATGGACGAACACCGATGCTGGCGGCTCAGATTCTAGGCCCGAAGCAGCAAGAATCCCATCAAATCACGTGGACGCCGGGCCACGCAGGACTAGAGGGGAACGAAAGGGCGAATGCCTTAGCTCGAGCGCTAATCAACCGAGCGGGGCAAAACCAATCGTCTCTTCAATCCCCACCCTTTACCTTCGTGCCCCTGCCATCAAATTACTGCGACTGACTCGAGATCCAGCGACTCAACCGCAGGATTTATACTCCCCCTCACGAAAAGCTCAGCACTGAAGACGCGATAGCCCTCAAACTTATCCAAACAAACACATTCCCAAACCTACACAGATACAGAAAAATATACCCACACACATACCGCCGCATCTGCCCCTGGTGCGGCGACACACAGCCCTACACTCTTTCACATCTCGTGGGGGTGCGGGGGCAAACCTGAACATTTAAAAGACGCCTAACACGTCATTTGAGCGGTGGGAGGTAGAGCTGACCGGCGATACCCTGGCGGGACAAGAAGCTCTCGTCCAGCGAGTACGTCGAGCAGCCATGGCCAGTGAAGTCCTGGAATGAGGACACCACCCACTCGTCCTCAAGATCAACTACCTCGATGGTCTAAATAAATGGTTTATCTCTCTCTCTCTCTCTCTCTAAGTCATTGGTTTGTAAACTTTTTTTTACAGTGCAATGGTCATAGCTACAATTATGCTTTTGTTTAAGAACAAGGCGCACTGCGTGCAGAGCTACCAGAAAAAATTGGAGCGCTTTGCATACATTAAGATTTTAGGAAATTTTCCTTCAAGAAAGAAAAGAAAAAATATACTTTATTATTTTCAAAAATATTTAGTATTTTGGTGCCAGCATTACCGCATTACTCGAAGTGGTTTATTGCAGTTAAAATTGTGAACTATATCGCCTAAAGTTCTACATGTTAGAGGCCGTTGTAGCTAATTACCTGTGTCCGCTTGTTTGGATAACGGTGCCAGAGTGGTTCCGCAGATAAACGATGCTATTTCAAGGATACTAAAACGGGAAACTCTTAATAAACCTCACTCGTGGCCTGCCGATAAGGCGAGGATTGAAGTGAAGTCACTTGTGTGTTTCACACTTCATTCAATTTTCAAAGAGACGAAGACGCTTGAGCGCTACAACACGGAGACAAGGAAAAGTGGACAAGAGAAGCGCTGAACAGCGCGTGTTTTTCGCGCTTTTATGTACTAAAGCATGCATCCTTACCAAAAACACCAGCTTTCACTCTGGCTTGTGGCACGTGCACGACTGGCACGTGCCACAGAGTTTCGCACAAAAGTTACTGGAGGGAACTCGGGAGTTGCGATCGTTAATCTGCCATGGGGATGATAGTACATGGATATGTCTAATCTTCGCGCTTGTGGCTTGAAACATTCTTGTGATGTCATTTAGAACGTTAAGATCAACAGCGAATATCTCAGCAAACTTCGGTTTGCAGATGACATTGTCCTATTCAGCAGCAATGGGGACGAATTATAACAAACGATTCAGGACCTTAAACGAGAATATGTAAGAGTGGGGTTGAAGATTAATATGCAGAAGACAAACATAATGTTCAATAGCCTGGCAAGGCAACAAGAACACAGGATCTCCAGTCAGCCTCTAGAGTCGGTAAATGAGTACGTTTATCTAGGTAGATTACTCACAGGGGACCCTGATCATGAGAAAGAATTTTACAGAAGAATAAAATTGGGTTGGTGTGGATACGGCCGGAATTTCCAAACCCCGACTGGGAGCTTACCACTGTCGTTGAAAAGAAAAGTGTACCATCACTGCTTTCCACCGGTGGTAACATATGGGGCAGAAACTTGGAAGTTAAGAAAGAAGCTCGAGAACAAATATTGGGACCGCACAAAGAGCGACCGAACCAAAAATGTTAGGCCCAACGTTAAGAGACAGGAAGAGAGTGGTGTGGATCAGAGAGCAAACAGAGATAGCTGATATTCTATTTGACAGGAGGAGAAAAAATAGAGCTTGGCAGGCCATGTAATCCGTAGGATGGATAACCGGTGGATCGTTAGAATAACAGAATGGATACCTAGAGAAGGGAAGCGCAGTCGAGGGCGGCAGAAAAGTATAGGGAGGGTGATGAAGTTATGAAATTTGCAGGCGCAAGTTGGAATCAGCTAGTGCGAAACAGGGGCAATTGGAGATCGCAGGGAGAGGCCTTCGTCCTGCAGTGGGCATAAATATAGGGTAATGATGATGATGATGATCTTAGTACGAATAATTTTCTAAATATAGCAAGAGAATTAGCGTCTTCGCACGTGCGTAATGATTGCGAATTATCGCACTTGTAGTGGAACATTTTGTTGAAAGTATACAATCTGGGAAGTCGCGAAGCCTTGCGAAACCAGAAGACAGAAGTTTAGGGCAACTCATGTTCTTCATTACCACGCTGGCTAAACCGCCCTTACTTGCTGCTCTTGCAGACACTGGTGCCGGAGTAGGCTCTAGTTATTTTTTAGGAAACTCTAGGGCCTGTGTAAATTTCATTTACGGCATGACGCTGCCCTTGCGCATGAAACGTGTTTACTGTGTCTTCACTTTCCCTCTCTTCTTTTTCTATTCCCCTTTCCTTGCCTCCAGCGTAGGTTAGCCAGCCAAACGCTTTCTGATTGCCATATCACACCTTCTTTTGTTTCTCTCTCTCTCTCGTTCGTATTTCAGCAACCCTTCCAGACAGCGTCACAAAGTTTCTGTGGGCTCAGCAGAATCCCATCAAGGTCAATCCCAACGTGGACCTTGTGCGGTTTGAAGTTGCCGTCCGAGGAAATGGTAATTGAGGAAATGTGGGCCGCAGAGGAAAAAATATTCCAGCACTATGCGTGAACTCCAGAATTAGTCAAGGATATGCATTGGTAGAATTAGGGGCACGGAATCGCTTGCGTGTAATCAAAATTGTACATTTTAGACCCAGAGGCGAATCACTTTAGCGTTGCACTGAAGTGTTGCGTTTAGCATTGCGTTAAAGCTTCTCATACTGTGTAGGCGCACGCACCATGGTATGGCATGCATATAGCTGCACAGCAGGAAAGCTAGTATTTGTGTGAAGAACGTTTATGCCAGTAGCGGAAGGCAGAACACTGCCCTTGCCGCTCCCAGGGACCTATGGTTAGTCCTATGGTTCTGGGTTAGTTCCTTTAGCACAGCAGCCTCTACACATGAGACTATAGAGTACCCAGTAACCCAGGTTGGCGTGAAAACGGTGATATATATATATATATATATATATATATATATATATATATATATATAAGAAGTGAGGTTATGCCGGGATCCGGTAGTGGAACAAAAACTTGGAGGTTGAGAACGCACGCACGAGAAAAACCGATACTTTATGTCCAACGTTTCGGCCGGGGCCCGGCCTTCGTCAGGGAATCAGTATATATATATATATATATAGACAGCTAGATACCCCAAAGTGCGTGAAGTACGAAATACTTACAAGGTATAAAGAAATTCCCGAGTGCTGTGTAGTACATCAGTATTGTTCGTTTTAGTTATATCAGCAGGTGGTGTATACAGAATACACCACCTGCTGATATAAGTATATGCGGAATATACATTGCTCATGGACGCACTTCTAAACTTGAGGCCTCATTTTTCTGAAGTTTTCCGATTTTTACAATTTTTTTGTAAAATGATGGGAGGCGCAGATGAAAAATTCACTCCATAGAGTCAGGTAATTTGAACTGTTTTTTTTTCTCTTTAATGCAGCATACCTCAGCAACAATGTTGCAGCGGATATCTAGGAAGATTGATTTCCCCGCTCCCAAGTGCTTATTTAGGAGGTCCCGATATATGATGCTTTCTTTTAACTTTTTTACTAGGCGAAACGGATGAAGGCCCGCAGCTGCAGCTGCGACTAGCGAGGCGCATGGGGGACCACATGGTGGGCACCTACGCACCGAGCGCCCTGCTGGTGGTGTGCTCGTGGCCCGCCTTCTGGCTCGCGACCACCGAGCGCCTCTCGCTGTGCGGCACGCTGCTACTCGCGCTGACTCAGCAAAGCGCTACGGCCCGGCGCGCCTTGCCGCCTTCCGTCGCCCTCACGCCCGTGGACTGGTGGATGAGCGGTTGCATCGGTCTCGTGCTGGCCGTCATCGTGGAGACCACCGCCGCCTGCTTCGAGGACAAGTGAGTGAGCGAACTGAACGGGTGCAGGAGCCGTATATTGTGGCGTAGCAGTGACGACTTATCGTGCCAGTAGTGCTATGACGTTGGAGCTGAGCAGCACGAGACGAGGAGGACGGAAGAAACCATGCAACCATCTGTGAAGCATGCGCATTCAGGCATACAGGAGTGGGATTTGGAGGCGAGGATCGTAGTTCTTTCGTAACTGTAACAAATGCTAGATCGAAGAAAAACGTTTTTGTTGTGGAAAATGGAAAGTTGATAGCTTCTAATGTTGTGCAGATCCTTCCAGCTGCGTGGCGTGTTCATCGGGTGATGCCGCGACAAGCCGAAACAAAGGACAGCCCTGCTAACACCAAACGCCGGCTGCGCCACCTGGTTTCAGTGGCGCGGCCCCAGGGACGCATGGACGCCGTGGCTTGCCTGCTTTTTCCTACAGCCTTTCTGCTTTTCAACGCGTGCTACTGGGCCAGCATGTACGGCGGCTTAGGAGGTGTCTCCGAATATTCGTCACCTATTGGGTACTGAGCCCGCTGCAGACAATAAAGAAGTTTTCGACCACGTACTAACAAGCCAGCTCATCCAAGCAGCTATGCAAGACCAAAGAAACAAAGATCGCTAAAACAATATCTAGAAGACTAGAAGAAATCTTCAAAGCAATTGTGGCACAGGTACACGGGGAAGCGGAAACAATAGTCGAGACAGAGCCCCAACTTCCTACTAAGCCTGTCTCTACAGTTGCGTGTCCTTCTTCTTGTTCGTGTGCTAGTTTAATTCCGTTAGAAGCCGAAATTTTCACACTAGACCAAAATGATTTTGCAGCGCACAACTACTTCATCATAAGGCTAGGTTAAGCCTTTAGGAAAATGTAGAAATTGAAAGAAAAGCTGTAATGATTATGAAAATGTTTTAGTTGTGCGAATTAGTCAGATCACGTAAAAGCAAAGCCAAGCGTAAACTTTCACGAGAAACGTAGGTAATATTACAAGTCTTAACAAAAGGTTGCCTTATTTCTGTGCACAGAAGTGCCTTTTTCAAAATTAGTTTGTGCAACAAAGAAAAAATCTCGGGTTTAACGTGCCAAAACCACGTTTTTATTACGAGGCCAGCCCGTAGTGGGGGATTTAAAGTTAGCGTTGACCATCTGGGATTCTTGAGCTTGTACTCAATGCAAGGGTACACGAGCGCTCTTGCGTTCCACCTCCTTCGGAATGCGGCCGCCGCAGCCGGGATTGAACGCACGACCTGGTGCCCGACAGCACAGCGTCGCAGTCGCACATATTGGGGGCGAGGACTTACGCAGTCGCCATCTGTCGGAAGCCCCTCGCTTGCGTAGTATCAGGGATAACACGGCGCGCTCCTCATATGTTTGGCTGTCTGCGTAGGAATAAAAAAAAGATGTCGCAGTTTCGCCCGAAAGGCGAAGCATCAATTGCGATAGCAAATTAGCAGAGAGCTATTCGGAGTAGGGATAGTAGTTTTATCGGCTGCATAAACTTGGACACATTCGCTTTCTAACTGAATTGACAAGCGTGGCGTCATCGCGCACAAGCAAACATGAATAGATCACACTGAATGACAGCAGACAACGACTGTCAAAACGCTGGCAGCAAGAGCAGCCGCCGCAGCGGGCGTAAGTATCGTGCGGTCTATCGCTTCAACGGAAACTGATCGGCGAATGCACAGTGCATACAAAGGTCAGAACCGTGTGGAGATAAGAGACGGTGCGGGCGACCGCCACCACAGCCAGTGCGAGCGTATTTGTTGGCAGAGTAGAAGCTGCTCCCCCCCCCCCCTCCCTCCCGCGCTGCCTACCTTCTTTTTTGCTTTCGCGTGGGAGATTGTGTTGCCAGTTCCCCTTGCGCCCGGTTGCAAGATATGCATTTGGTGCCGTAGCACAACGTCGCCCCGCCTCCCTCCCCCCATAACCCCACGGCCTTTCGCGCGACGGTGCCTTTGCTTTCCGCCGTGCGTTCGCTCTCCGTGATAGCGCGCGTACCGCGCGCGCTTTCACTCGCGCATACTGCACGCGGCGACGATTTTATCGCCCTTGGAATCTATACGGAACCTCACGGCGACGGCGACGACGACGGCGACGACGACGGCTGAAATCCGGTTGAACTGTCCATATAATTGCTATCGCAATAAAACACCAAGCGGCAGCCATCCTGGCCATTTCTGTAAGTACCCTACAAACGAGGGAAGTTTCTTAATGTCAAACTGACAATCTTGAGCAAACGTTTTGAATTAGCCGTTCCCTTTCAATTATGGTGACATTGCCAATATCTAGCATCAACGTGTTCATACACGAAATTTTCATGGCATTAACCGGGCAGCTCGCGCGGGCAAGCTTCTGAGTGCGCGCTTTCTGCTACTCGCCGAACATCGCAGCCCTAACACCGCAGCAGAAATAATCCTCGCGGAAGTTCTTGCTACACACCCGAGTTGTAGCCGATGGCTGCTTGACGGTTCCAAGTTGCGCAATCCAAGCCACATGCAGCTTCTTGGCCTGCGGGTACGTGTGGAGGCTGACACCGGACTCCGGTACGTACGCGTCCGGCAGGTGCAGTACCGAGCAATAGCCTACCATGTCGGACGCCCTCAAAGGCAGCTAGTACCTATTATAGTGCTTTCAAGTGCTGTCACGCAGACACGCGAAGCGGGAAAACATCCCCACTTAATCAGAACCGTAGCGCTGGTGGGACGAAACTTTCGTTTTCAGCTCGCTTAGGCGCTTCCGAAGCAGACGATGCGGCCGCTGTGTCCACGTGATCCCTCATACCACTTCACGCCGACGGTGGCGCCAGCTTTTCCAGTGGTGGAGCTCGCCCCCAATATATGAACAAAAAAAACGTAGCACGCGTCTTTCATTGTCCTCTGTTAAAACACTAGCTTATCTAACCCAGGCACATCCCAAGCTCAAGTACGTTCGCGCAATATGGGGCCCACATTTTTCTCACCTGTATGAAGCTCTTGAATCATTTCAGAACCCTGCGGCTACGTTTATTTATTCGCATTTTTTCTTTCTGATTGGCGTAACAAAACTTAAATCACGTGCTAACCCTGTCAGCTTAGAATTTAAGCTTAACACTGTTGGCTTTGTTTGTTCCACAAGTTTTATTACTCACAGTTGGGCCGTTCAGTCATTACGCATACTCATCGCAGTTTCTGTTGCAGAAGTCACTCCAAGCCTGTTTATCTCCAGAGCGCTCGCACTTCTGCCACTCTCCGATCCTTCTTCGTAAAAACAGATAGGGCCTGGAACGACCTGGTTTCCCACGTCGTCCTGCGTTGCCCTTACACTATTTTCAAGAATTGTATGAAAAGTGTTAATTTGTTGAATTGACCCACACCACATGTAATACCCTTGACTTGGGGCCTTTGAGGTAGCAAATAAATAAATAAAATAAATAAATAAACAAATAAATAAATAAATAAATAACTAAATAAATAAATAAATAAATAAATAAATAAATAAATAAATAAATCAAGCTCGCATATATATGTCTCGCACAGCCATGAACGCACTGATAAAATCAGCAACGATATTGATAGTGCTATACTGTCAGAAGTCTTATGTAGAACACTCGGTAACACAGTATAGTATTTCGAAGCTGAGGTCAATCAAGCATAAGAAACAGTACGAGGTGGTGTCTTGCCTTTCCTCATTCTTTTCCCGCAATATAGGTTTGCTTGTTCACAAATATGCGGAAACTAGCACGCTTATTACGGTAATGCGCGCATCAAGACTTCGCAAATTAAGCTTACATTACGCGCTACCACAAAGAAATTACTGCGTTCGAGAAAAAATTCCGTTCAATTAGACGCAGTGTACATTCACTATCTTTTACAAGCTCTTTAGGCAACCTGCTGTATCTTGTATATAGGGAGAATCGTGGAGCATTAAGCGATCTCAAGCCGTAGTCAGGACTGTATCGACAGTAAAAAATTTTTGACCTACCTAATTTATCCTTCCGTATCTTCAGCCTGTAAATCCTCGACAAGCTCAACTCATCAACCATACCTGAATGACTATAACGATGTGAGCAGGAGGGATGGAGGACAATTAAAAGCATCGTGAATAACCGGAGGACATCTCCGGTTGGCTACCCTGTTTTAGGGAAAGGAATGAGGGGTACAGAACATGATAGAAAAGATGAAAAAAAAATACTGTCCCGTTGTAGTGACCATGAAGAACCAGACGTGTAGAATGGCTTAAGACGCAACACGTGGACGACTTCAGGTCATGCGCAGGGCCACTGTGACTGCTAATGCTGTCCGGCACGACGTAACTACCCAGTGGGCCAATACGTCGGATGATCTCGTATGATCCGAAATATTGTGGCAGTAGCTTTTCAATCAGCCCAAGTCAACGAATTATAGTAAAAATTCATACACGGCCGCCGGGCTGGTACTCCACATAGCGTCGTCGAAGGTTGTAGTGTCGGCTGTCCAATATTGGCTGGTTCTTGATATGCAGTCGGGCGAGCTGTCAGCAGTGTTGCCAGGTTTGGCTATATATAGCTAAATTGGGCTACAGGAAAGATATTTTGGCGTCGACTTGGACCAGTTGGCTATGTGGCTATATTTGGGCTACCGAAAATCTGGGACTTGGCTTTGTTTGGGCTATAAGTGGCGCCCTATTCCACGCTCCAGAAGTGGCTCTGATCGGGTAGAAGCAAATCTCGTAGGCTATGCTTTAGCTGGATGAAGCCGACCGCGTGGCTGGGCGTGTGTGCGTGCGCGAAATGACCCTCCCCCCTCCCCTACCCTTCACTCTCTGCGCCCTTATCTGAACCGGTGGCTTTGATCTTTGATGCATATAACTTACACCCCATTTGACCGTTATGCACTTTGTCCCCGGGCAACGGGATGAACCTAGGAGTTGTGGGTTTTTCACAGTACACTGTACTAACATGGCTATGCTCAGCAAGGGAGAGCAATAACATAGGGTCGGGGCCGTCGGGCGATCGTGGCGCCGACATGAAAGAAGGGAAGCACGGGTGGATGACACGCTCCTGTATGTTCATGGTCATGTCTTCTCGGTGAAGTATCGCACCGGGCACAGCTTTCGACCTACTCCACGTTTCTCGCGCGAAGCTTTACTGCCATTTCCCATCTCCTGCTAGATGAATTTTTGTTCGAGATGTATTTCGATAGGTTGGACGTAAGATCGGATCCTCCTCAGAGAGGAGAATCCAAACATGGGGAAGTGGGCAAAGTATGCGAGAACGTATAAAATAAAATTACACCATCTTCCCGAGAGGAACCATGGGCTAATGCGGAGCATCGCGGTCGTTATAACGGCGTTAATTACGTTGTTATTAACGTTGTTAACTTGGTGTTATTACGTTTTTATTACGTGTTAAACTTGCGCTGGTCACCATCACATCGCGTGAACACCGTTATAACGACCGCGATGCTCCGCATCAGCCCATGGATCCTCTCGGGAAGATGGTGTAATTTTATTTGAAGAAGAGTAATGAAATTGCGTAGACGAAGGTGAAACGGTAAACGAATGTCTTTATTGAGCAGCGTCAATTTGAAGTGTGCACTTGCTTTGAGTATGATGGCTTTGTGGTCGGTGAAATGAACTGTGAGTGGATCTCGTAGCAGTGGTTGTATCTTGAAATTGCTGAAGACGTGATCGATGCATGTTCCGTGAATGGTAGTTGGCTGTTGTTTGCGGTCGTCGTGTGATGCGTGTTGTAGCGAGTGGTGTGATGGCATGTACTCAACCATCCAGTCGTTCTGCATGATGTCGACATTAAAGGAGCATGAAAGGTTGTGTGCCTGCGTATTGTTGCTTTCGGTATTCACCCATGGCCTCGTCGATGTTCTCCACGGCTGTGCGTGAGAGGTTGGGTGCGAGGTACATTGTCATGACGTTAACGCCGTAAACGCTAGCGGCACAATGCTCGCCGTTGCTACGTTGGTCAACAGTGGGGCGCAGTTCTACGTCCAGCGCGTTGACGGAACGTTTGTCGGAACGCTTGACGTAGATTTCCACACTGCCCGCAGGTCGTCCAAACCCCTGCGTACGCGCGACCGTACGCGCGACCCGCAATGTCGACGTTCACGCGTTCCACGTCGCCGTAAAGCAGAGCACGTCCACTTTGCTGAGCACCGGATCTCGCTCCATGTCTAACGCATGAGCGCTGAGCGATCTGGTGTTTAGGAGTACTGGCTGCTGCTGTTTGAAGATGTGCCAGACAGTTCGTTGACAGATTCGTTGGCGTCCATTCAGCGCATCGGACGGCGCAGCGTGACTAAACGGAAGCAGCAACTGAGGCAGCGGCGCATGCACCGGGTTTATATAAGCAGCTGGCGCGGAGAGGAGGAGGAGAGAGAGAGGCGCGCATGCGCGCGCTATCGCACAGGTGGCGGATGAAGACACGGAGGGACAAGCGGGTTATTGAACAGATGGCGTGGAGAGGGGGAGAGGAGGAGAGAGGCGTTATCGCACAGCTGGCGTGAAGAGAATGAGGAGAGGTGCGGACGGACGCCGACGCCGACGCCAACGACACCGCGGGACAGGCAGTCGCAATAAGATGCTCCGCATCTAAAAGAATGGGAGCAAGACCCCGAGCCAAAGGTGGGTTCTGGTGCTTTTACTTCTAGATGGTTTGCCCGTAACGTCACGGATGGAGATACTCATTCTGCTATTATCGAAACATGTTTGCCACGATGACATCAGTGCACCACGTCGCATGAACTTCACCCTAGCTTGTGAGGTGTCGCGCTGCTGGCTCGAGGACGCGGGTTTGATTCCCGGCCACGGCGGCCGCATTTCGATCAAGGCGAAATGCAGGAACTACAGTGTAGTTAGATTTAGGTGTACGTTAATGAACCCGAGGTGGCTAAAATTAATCCGGAGTCCCCCATTGCGTCATGCCTGCCTATCATATCGTGGTTTTAGCACGTAAAACCCCAGCAATTATTAGAGAGATTTAGAATAGGGGCCTCAAACGTTTTGGGGCCCCAAAGAGCCCTTTTGCCATTTCGAGCGAGTTACGTTCGGAACGTGCTGGTCGCCGCATACGACCGCGTGCTTCTTACACTGGTGTGCCGTTTTGCGCAGTAATCTTTTAAAGCTTCGCTTGCACGGATTCAGACATCGAGGAGCATCTGTTGTCTGACACTTTATTTTAACGCATGTTCTTGGCGTGATAGAGAGCTAAGATGGCGGCCAGGTCGATGTTAATGGAGAGTACATAGGGTCTAGAGTATATAGAGTCTAGAGTACAGGGTCTATAGGGTATAGAGTATATAGGACCAGCTAACCCGGGCCAAGCTAATTGAAAAAAAATGAGAAAACAAGATAGGACGATGAGACAAATAACACGAGGCATCATAGCGCGAAAGATTTGTTTTAGCTTATAAAAAAGGAAGCCGTGAGCACGTCGCAGATCGCTGGACAGCTGAACTTCTACGCCGTAGGCAGAGATGACGGGAGAGATCGATGATGCTAAACATTATTTTGCGTTCACAAGAGCTAAAAAGTAGAGTTCGTAGTTCATATTACTGTAAATAACTAAAAGTAATGACTCAATACTATCTCTCATAATATAAAAGCACTGATCTCGCCCTCTGCAGCGATTCGCTGGAACTTAAGAGCTTCCGGGCCCAACCAAAAAGCGTTCTGTGCAAGCATTATGTCGCTGTTGGTGATGCCAAGGGTCGACAGTCACTGCGGCACGGACATTTTGTTACGACGGGCTGTGCAAAAGTCGAATGTGAAAATGTATACAAAAATAAAACTGCAAATATTGCCACATGGTGTCGCACAGCGAGGGGACTGAGAAAAGAAGCGAACGAGGCTCTTCTCGGCATCGCGCGTCGACGCTTAGGCTTGCCTGGATTTTTATTCAGCGTGTTTTCTATACGCGACAATTTGGTGGAGGTGCTGGGTAACGATCCCAGTACCTCGCGCTATATATGGCTATATTTGGCTACGACATTTTTTGCACGTTTTTTTTGTGTTTGGCTACATTTGGGCTACAACTTCTCTAGCTTTTGGCTACGCCGCCTCGTCGGACCTGGCAACACTGGCTGTCAGGCTTCTTCGGCGGGCTAGAAATGGGTGGCGACGTCGAGATAGTCTTCGTGGGGGACGAGAAAGATGAGACCTAGGTCCCAAGGGCACAGAAAGTGCTATCTGTGTTAACAAGCACCTGACACGGCAGAACAAGCAGCTCCTTGACGCAGCCATAGCAAAAAAGAAATCCACAACATAAAAAATATGTATGGACGAGTGGAGGAAAAATTCTTGCTCACAAAGGTAAAACTTCTGATGTAATCCGCATAACAAGCACCACTGACTTAGACCTCATCAAGCGAAAAAATGGAGGACAAAATCGTATTCCTTGTCAATGGAAAAAACAGCACCGATGATTAGTGATGCTTGTTCTAGATCTGGTTTTACGAAGGACCTTGGGTTTTAGCAAGGAGTTTTACCTTACTGCATCAGAATATAAAGTCTTAAAAATAAGAAGGAAGAGGTTGATATAATTTTGAGTTCTCTTCATGCTGACCTTGAAGTAATATCGTTCACAGCGACATGGCTGTGTAATATTGACATGTCTCCCGTATTCACCAATTATTCTGCAGTGCAATTGGATCGCGCGGGCAGAGGCGGAGGGTTAGCTATATATCTGAAGCAGCAATATTCCTTTCAAGTACTTGATGATGTTTCTATGAGTAATGGCGACATAGAAGGCCTAGCAATAGAAACGAACTCGTTTCTGCTTACTGTAGTATAGAAACGCCTAACTGGATGCAAGCGCCGCTTTCTAAGCCATTTAAAACAACTTATGCATTATTTTAATGACATAAAACATATTTCATCATGGGATGATGTGAACATTATTATGACTAGGGGAGATTTATATGCGCTTGATATGATAAACCTTGTAGCATCCTATGGATATGAAAATGCCATTTTAGAGCCTACCCGTGATACAACAGTTCCATATCTATCGATGTCTGTATAACAAGCCTAAACAAATACGACTACAACGCCGGCATATTGTGCTGAGGCCTTAGTGATCACCTACCTATTTATATTTGTGCACAAAACGTATTCATTAAAGAAAACCTCCAAATCTCCCGCGATATAGAAGTATTATAGACAAAACTCTACTTAAGTTTAGCGAATTAATTAAACGAGCTGAATGGTCACGTTTGTAAGTGCAAAAAAATCCAGACAAAGCACATGACACTTTTTTAGAGATCTTCGTTGAATGCTACAACACTGCGTTTCCGCTACAACAGTTCAAAATGAGAAAGGGCAAAAATAGAAATCCATGGATAAATAGCGACCTCTTGAAAAGAATCAAGCAAGAAAACACACTTTTTCACAGATTTATAGCTACCAGACATATTACGATATTGCGAGAGTTCAAACAATTTTGGAACATGTTAAATAGCCACACTAGAAAAGCAAAAATATCCTATTATGAAGTAATGTTCTCGCGCATAAAGTCAGATACTGCAAAAATATGGAAGCGAGTTAATTCTTTCACCGGAAGAACAGTGCCATGCAATACATCTAAAGAAATAAAAGTTAATGCTATTATTTTAGAAGGCACGGATCTTGCTAATGCAATTAATCATAACTTCGTGAAGTTGGCGAGGCGTTCATTGAAAAGACACCCATACCCACTGCAATTTTGGTGCAGCCTGCAAATGCATCTGGTTTCTGTACTCGAGAAACCCTTGTGACGTAGGTTCGGTGTCACTCAGAGCATGAGTTTAACTCCAAGTTGAGTTAGCAAACTGTCTGGAATAATTAGAACTAATTAGTTGAGACGAAATTCAAAATAAATCAGACAAAATAGAAAAAATAGTACAGTAAAGAAATTAATGGGTTTCGTTGTGGATATGATATCCCAAAATAAATTTAGTCACAACTTCAGTTACTTAAGAGATTGGAATAATTAGAATTAATTAACTTCTTTGTCCGCATCCTGAGACGTCTGGGGGCGAAATTCAAGATGAATCAGAAAAAAGTACAGTACAAAATTCATGGGTTTCGTTACAGATATGATACCATAGCAAAGTTTAGTTACAGGTTGACTTACTGAACTGTCAGGAACAATTATAATTAATTAAATCACTGAATACGGCACACCAATGCACACAACACCAACATCGAGGTGCGAGTGCCACTAAAGTCAAAGATTAGAGTCGCCTACAATTTTTTTTTACCAGGAAGCTGTTAAGGGCTAGGTTCCAGGAGATCGCGTCCGTGTACACCGGAAGTAGGCAACAATTTTGTCACGTCTCGTTTTGTGTCGTCTTGTTCACTTGGTATATACCAAAATTAGCATGGAAAGGTATGAATGTATGACTAACATGACGGATAGGTCATGACATGAATAACACCACATGCTCGTCAGTTACGTCACAAATAACGCTAATAAAATCATGTGGTACGCAAACCTGCATTGGATATGCCAGTATGAGCCAGGGACAAGAAAGAAAGAAAGAAACAGAGAAAGAAAGAAGGAAATGAAAAAAGAGAGAAAAAAGAAGGAAGGCAAGAAATAATTCAGGTGTAGCTCATACCCGCATTGGATATGTGGGTATTAGCCGCCGAGAGCAGGAGCGGGAGAGATCTCGTCAGCGTCGCGGGTGGACTTGGCGCGGCAAACGCCCTACTTGGCCATCGCGACGGGCGAAAACAAGACGCCGGTGTCCTTGCTCTTTGACGAACATGCCAAAGAAGCTCAATATGGTCAATAATGATAATATATAAATTCGCTATAGCAACATTCACTTCAGCAGACCCAGCATAGAAACATCGTCGCTGGCTTCCATCTTCACAGTAGTGGAAGGGCTCTGAATTTTTTATTGAGTGTTGTGCGTGTATTGGCGACCATTTTTGCTTTCTCTGGAAGACCGACGAATAGGAAACTTCGTAACCATCCACCGTAGTGGGGTGTCTTAAACGAGTGAGAAACAACTGCAATGACGAACTCGGATCTGATGACTAGATGACTATGTAGGGGAATCACGACACTTCAGCGGCTCTGTTGTGTACGCCAGCTTCTTCTGATTCCCCAAATACAGCACGTAAGCAATATTCTGTTGTGCAAGCGATTGATTTTTCTCATTCAAGCACTTTTGCGTGGTTGGAGCAAGCACAAACGAACTACAGTAGCTTTGTGCCTCTGCTTGATGCAAGCTTAGCTTAAAGTAGGGTACGTTCGAAGAATTTGCGGTGATATTATTCTTGATACGCGTTTCAATAATAATTTTTGCAAACTCTCAAAGTCCGGTGTTATACCAGTAACCGGTAACAGAAAACCTGGATGCTCACGAGACCTTGTGCGTCCGGATGTCGAGGTAGGCAGTCAACGGAGGACAACATTCTTACGCTTCTTGGGGCATTTACGAAATCTTCTCGACTGATTGACGCTTGGGCAACAGAGTTATTCTGGTGAACTGTACCAAAGAAGCCATGTCTGTGTTCGTGCCTCAGCGCACCCCTTTCCAGAACCCAGAACCCACCTCCCTACCAAAATTATTTTTCGCTGCTGACCCGAAGTGTTCGGCCGCCCTGCTACCAACAGAGGTTACCTTTGTAACCATCCGCCCGAATAACCTTTCAAAGTGCATTGGCGCGAATTGCACTACCAAATGCCGCTGCTCCATCCTGGTTATACGTTCGTTTTGCACGTCCCATTTAACGAGTAACAACACAACAGGGGGACGGAAGGACGTTCTGTCATGTCTGGTTGTTTTCTCACGTGTTATGGGCTCTTTTACAGCGCAAGAAGTACGATCCAACTAGCCCAGCAACAAGCAGCAATACGCAATTGGGACTCAAATTTGGGATCACAAAGTGACAATGGATGCTTGACAACATTCCAGAAGACGTGCGACATCGGCACTGCAGAGTGTGCATATTAGACGCACAATATAGCGAACCGAAGCCATAAATGTGCGGCAGAGAAGGAATGCCTTCACAAAATTGGGTTTGGCTTACAAGGATACCGCTCATGGCGGAGTAATTTGCGAGTCATTTTTGAACAGAAAAGTGTGCGTCCGTTCTTTGGTCAGAAAGAGCAATTACTAAACCTTCGAACAAAGACTTAGAAGTACGATGTACATTTTGCAGGGATGCCGTAAGAATCGCTAAAGCGCGGGAGTCATCAGCTTTTCTTACGTCGGACTTAATGCTAACTTTGTGGGCTATTTTGCAAATTATGAAAAAGAGACTCAAGGTCCAGCCATAGAAATCTTTAAAGGTAACCTCTCTTGAGCGGAAGGTATTGAGTCGTTCCACAACTTTGCGCTTGAATTTTAAAGAAGTTAAAAGAGAAGTGCTACTGGTGAATGTTGCCTATATCGGTGCCGATATTGTGATGAGGTCGTTTAGCTTGGTTAATTGCGCGTGCTTTAGCGCCTCTTTAGCATCCTTGTCAAGAAGCGTTTTTGAATTGTCCTTATGCCCAGAGACAATGATTTTGCGAACAATCGTTTCGCAATATCTGAGTTCGAAGAGAACTTTCGTAGCGTATTTCTGATCGTGTCCTTCTTTCTTTCTTTGCATGTATATACGCTCTCACAGTGGGCAGGCAGCGTTGTAAATTTTGCAGCTGGGAAAAACGTGAAGAGTTCGCTACAATAGCGGCAACAATAGTACTACATATGTGCTCTATAACTCGCTCTTGACGTGTTTCCTACAGTGCAGACGTATGCTACGAACTCTGGCATAGACGTTTCGCTCCTTTTCTGCAGGCATTGTATGTAAAATATTCCCTTTACTTCGGTGCTCTTGATGTTCTTATAACCGAAGTGTGCTGTCGTCACATCTGCTTCCCGCACCCAGGATGCTGGCTACGTGACATCAAAAACACAGAATACGCAGCCTATATATTTTCATTTACACCATCGTTCTAGCGCCATACCTCTACCTTACAGCGGAGTCTTTCAGGTGAGTATAACGTAATGTTATAACAAATTTCAAAGTGTGAACTTTTTTCTTTGCTACGAAACAGTTTCATAATCTAGAGATGAACCGAACTGTCCGTCTGTTTCTTTTCCAAAATTTCGAATGATTCTTATGAAACAAAATAATGTGTGCATTGATGTGACAACTGAAGAAGTGCTTAGGCACATTCAAGCCTTGAGTTCTAGTCGCTACTGCCCGTCCATCCATTCTACGGCAATCGAGTGCTATGGGCTAGGAAGTGGCATACACGGCTGACAGCGTTCTTGACACTGCGGCAAGCTCACTAGCTTTGCACAGTGGCAGGAACGCTGTCGGTTGTATACTTCGAAGTGTTCGGTGTCGAGTCAGGCGAAATGTTGCGAAGTTGATCATGGGCTCTACTCTCGAAACACATGGTGGTTGCACGGCCGCCTTTATCCGCCATGTTAGCTGTCTAATTGGCGTTCGAGAGGTCACGTGTTTTGACATTTGTGCCGAGAAGTGGAAGGTAAGCAAAACGCAGTTTTGAGTTTCCATCTAGATGACGAAACGTGACGTGGAGCTGCAGACTTTTTCAAGGCAATCTTTTTTTTCGTCCTTGGCAGGTGTATTGCGATGTTAGCGCTTTAAAAATAAGGTGAAAGGTAGTGTGCAGAAGCCTGGGTAATGCCTCTGCAATTTCACGAATGGTGGTGGCGAGCAAAGAAAGCTGCCATGTCAGCTTGCTGATTGGCTGAAGGAATATCCCGTGAGAAGTGTCAAAAGAGGGGCCGTTTCATAAGCGTTAATTTGACGTTGCGTTATGTTATGCTGGGCCGCCATTGCAGATATTTTCCACCACAATGTTTAGGCGATGAGTCGCTCAAGTTATGCTAATGAGCGGCCATATGCAATGGTGACTGAGCGGCATGTGATCGTCGCATTTTGACCGTCGTTTGTGGCGATAAAAATATTTTGTTCACAGCGCGAGCTCATAGCAGTTGCATCCCTCTAGGATGGTGTTGGCGTTTTGGACCATCATTTTTGTAAACGCGTTTACTCTAAATAATATTGGTTGAACATTACAAGCCTTGTTCGACTTATAGCCCTTTATCATTGCTGCGTCCGTATTTTTATCAAGATTGTGGACTTCCTCAAAGGTTATGACAAGGGCGGCTTTTAACTTAGGAAAAAAAATTGGAGGACGCTTAAGCTTCACCTTCAAGAGTGGAACGCGATAGCGTTAATGGGACCCGTTCGTATCGCATTGTTCTTTTAGTCGGTTTCACTGCAACACTGAACGTGGGAAAGCCAGCTTACAAAGACTAAGCTTACACCGATCCCCTTAAGGTCGGTTTCACTTTTAAACAGAAATGAATTGCTGGGAAGAACTTTTTCAAGGGGCAGCATAAGTCGTCTTATATTAAAATGTGAAGGCCCTAGGACCTTTTTATATTATTTTATAAATTGTTTGCTATTGTCCCGACGCGCGCGCGTGACATAAACGCATTAGGCAGGCAAAGTCCCAATTTAACCTGCCGAGGATGCGAGCGCCATCTGGACAAGATTTTCGCAAGTAGCATACCCGAGCGTGCATGGTAGAAATGCTGGCAAAAGGAGTTTGTGTTTGAGTTTCCTCGTAACAGAATTATGTTTTCTCGCACAATCAAATAACAGTCCGACGCCACCATGTCTGTAGGTTGTGGTTAAGTCGTACTTTACCATTTTTTCGACGGATTTCACTGTGAGAAATTCTTTTTTTTTTCACTAACACCTTGCGCCACGCGGAGGGCCTGCGCGGTCGGGGTGGTTCGGTATGATTTTGTCCGCCACGTACGCCGACATCCACGCCGACGTCTTCACCGACACCGGATTTTCTGCGACACGGGGCCCTTAATGCTATCGCGTAAAAGATGTGCCCAAGGCGGCGCCTTGAAGTTTCCTCAGGCGGTGCGAGTAAGCATTGAAGTGGGCGAGAGATTGCAGCACCAGCGCTTGCACCGCGCAAGTGGCTACCCGTGGTGCGCGCAACGCTAACGGAGATATTCGGCCGCTTCTCAGCCAGCCCAGTCGGACTGAGTCACTTGCGTTTCACTAGTTACCGATAATGCGGCGTAGAACGTGCGCTCATCGCCGCTAGTTGGTCGCGTATGCGGTCTGCAGGTAGAAAACAAGCGCACGCATTCCGTTTATCGGAGACAGACATCCTCGCCAATGAAGCGGACGACGGAAGCGAGATACGCTTTTGACGGAATAATCGTACGCTTTGAGCTAGCAGCTTTACAAAGGCGAAGCTTTCTCGCCGAGTTCGAGGGACTTTATTGTGCGTATTCGCCTCTAACGCTGAGCGCGTGTGGCACGGTCTAGGAATGGTGCAGCGAAGTAGTTTAGCGTTTCAAGCTTGGAATTTCTTAAAATAATTACTAGAGGAAATTGTGGCGCTATATGTCTACCGTAGCTGCAAGCAGGGCCATTCAGCCAGCATGGGAATGCTGGTTAGTATATGGATTTGGCCTGAATTTTGTCCGTTTAGCTACAAATGGCTTTGCGCATATTGCAGATTCGCAAGTACGGCGCTGTAAGTAATGAAACAAACAATAACAACATTGTCCAGTGGCCGGATTCGAACACACGCCTCTGATATATGAGTGGCCGGATTCGAACAGAAGCCTGTGATATTGAAACCATTTCGCCGTGGACGCAGGTGGCGACCAGCGACATAGAACACCCTTTTTCGCGGTCAAGCCAGCGTGTTGCAATTTGGCCCCCTCGACAGGCGTTGCCACTCCAATATGTAGCGATTATGTGTATTCGCAGTGTTTATTGCTGTGTGAATTTAGAAACGTATAGAGGGCGTTAGTATTACACGCACACGCACACGCACACACACACACACACACACACACACACACACACACACACACACACACACACACACACGTACGCACGCTTCATGAGGCAATTACACCAAGAATGCTTCGCTTTACGTAGATTTCAACAGGCGTTGAGTCTCCCTGCATTTAAATTTTTAATTGAAGTTGGAAAACTGTTTTTCTTTACAAAGAACGTTAGGTTCAGTGTCTCCATTTAGTTTCGTAGGCATAACGTAAAGTTTGCATCAAGGTACGCAAGCAAAGCGGGGCCATCCCAAGACCCACTAAATGGCACAAGGCCTGCTCATTCCAATCCATGACATCATACTACCTGGCCCGAAATTTCCATTGCCAAGCCTGGCGTTACGCAAGCGGTGACGTCGAAATCACCGCTGCTTATACCCGTGCCACACGGGCGAGGTAAAGCGCACTTTGAGCGAGTGCACTTCGCGGCTAGTGTCATTCGCAGGCTGCCACACGGGAATGTTTAGTGACACTCACTGCAGAGCGCACTCGCCGGCGAGTGCGTTCGGCGAACTCACTTCGCGGCGGCGAAGTGTGTAGCCTCGTTAGCAATGGGTAAAAAATAAGTAGAGTATTATTGAAAGAAGAGTTGGGAGTAATTTTTAATAACATTGTTTTGAACTGCTAACATTACAAGATAATAAAATGTGCCGCCCCGCAGATAACCAACAAGAACAGCAAAAGACTACTCTCGCTCTCGGGCTTTTCACGACCACGCCGGGCAATGGTTGCGCAGTTGTTTGGCGGATCGAGTCGTTCTGACTGTTGCCGGTCAAGTTGCCGTCGTTTCCGGCGCTTGTAAAGGTGGATTGTAAGTGTTGTTTCTAACAATAATAAACTGTTTCGGGGCACACATTTTTATATTAACAAATATATGCTTTCACGTCTGACTCCCGATTGCCATGACCATCAATTTGAAAGCACACTTTTCTTTCTCGTTTAGCAGAGCGCCGTCAAAGTGACACTCAACGCGCTGAAGTGCACTCGCTCAAAGTGCACTTTGCGTTGCCCGTGTGGCACGGGTATTGTTAGGAGCGTCCCCGTTAGATTCTATGCCAGTGGGGCCAGGTAGAATGATGTCATCGGTTGGAGGGAGCGTGCATTGCGCTATCTAGGCCATCCGCATCATTTTGTACGCGTCGCACCTACGTCATGCCTCGAGGAAAATGCCGGAATGCCCAGAACCGAGCCCCGTATTCCGAAAAATGACTATCCGACAACCCAGCTCTAGATTTGCCTGACTGCGCGGAACGACGAGCAATAAGAAGGAAAGGGCTTCGGTACATTGGTTGTGAGGCCAGACATTGGTATCAGACAGCTTCCCGCCAGCTTCTGCTATCGTCTCGGCTTGCCGCTGCTGATAAAGGAGATGCTCGAGATCGGAACGACCGTTGGAGAGCCGAAACAGGAGTGACCGAGACGCAGAAAAAGCTGAAGCCAGAAAAGAGGCAACCGAGAACGGACGCGCGCTGTTCGAGAACGCCATGGCAAAGTTGGTGCAGCCGCTCGAGAAATAGTGCACCGGAAATGGAAAATAACCGTATGAAAACTCCTCATAGCTTCTGTTCGCCGGGTTTGAGCTGAGGGAATGAGAGAATCACTAGACTACGTCAATTTTAAAGCCAGGCTTTCTTCATACTGTGTTGCTAAAGGGGGTAGCTGGTTGCGAGATTTTTCATCCATTTTACCAACGGGAAGAAACGAGACACAAAAAGGAGACGCACACGCCACTTGACTGGGACCATTAACACAAGTACTATAAATGAAAACATTCGCATCACATGTTGTTGAACCGTTATTGCATCGTTACCTGGAGGAAACAAGTACGGATTTTGATGTATTCCCAAAAAATGCGCAGTTTCGCCCGTGAGGCAAAGCATGGATTGTGATATCCACTGAGTAGACAGCTATACGAAGTAAGGATAGTAGTTTTATCGTCCGTATAAACTTGTAAACCTAGGCTTACTAACTAAATTAACAAGCATGGTGCGGCGCGCGCACGAGCAAGCATGAAGAGATAGCTCACTCGATGATCTCGGAAACTCGCTCTCATAAGGCTAGAGTGACGAAGCGCGGCAGGAACAGCAAGCGAATTGACCTTCGCGAACTAAGTGAACCAAGCAGCGAAAACAGCGCATGGCGGGCAGATGGCTTTCAAGACAGGCCCTGGCTAGCGCAGCCGTGCCTACGCAGCAGACGCCGGAGTAGAACGCACCCCCATCAGCGCACTCACACATAGAGCATACGACGCGCTGCGACAATGTTATCGCCCCAGGAATCTATACATAACCTCACGGCGACGGCTACAGCAGAAATGCGCCTGGAGTGTCCTTATAATTGCTATTGCAATAAAATCATAACATTCCGCAGATTATCTAGAACAAAACGGTGCCTCACATTGATGGATGGGGAGATCTTCTATAAGTATAGTGCAATATCGTTAACCTCACTCGGCATGACAGGCTCGACTCGTGCAAAGGCAACTCGACAATTCAAGTTTCTTAGATCACCACCAGAAGCACAAACGGTGGCGAGAAATAAAGTGTGACTCGACAAAGCACTATTTACCGTCAGGGTGAACTGACATGCCTGAAAATGGAACGAAAAAAATTAAGCAAGTATTACACGTTTGTAAAACCTTAAATCGAAAGCCTGATTGCAATCTTGGTATACTCTTTGTCACGATTTAAGATAGGTTTATGAGGAATTGTGTCAACTGTGTGCCAAGTGTGCAAACAGGATTTCGCCTTCGCGTTTCACAAACGTGCAACACTTACTTTTTTTTTGCACCAGCTCCGTCGAAGGTTCGTCCATCAGAGCGCACGACAGAACTCACTGAAATCGCCGCACCAACTGGTAGTCGGCCAGTGCCATCAGCGCTGTCGCAGAGGAAGGGGCAGTATTGGAAAAGTGGCATGAGGAGCTGCATCGTAGTCAGCTGTGGAAGAAGACGACGACGAACGCGCGTGCAGTGGCAAGAGAGCGTCTCTGTGAAGTGTGCAATCCCGCACACACTAGGCACACGTTTGGTTAGGCAGAACCGTAGAGAAGCCGTGTCATCAGGGAAGTCTGCTAGTCTTGCATCACGGGGGTTCGGGTTCGATTCTCACCCAGATCAAAATGCACCACATTTTCTTTTCGGAGCCACTAATTTACTTTGTTTACAGGATCTTCTCTAAGAAATAAGACGTCAATCCGAGCATTTGTTGACGTGTTTCTACTCATGGCGGCGTCGCACGCTAATGCCCCAACATTTTTTTAAGAAGCGCTGATGTTTGCTATATCCTCTTTGCATTTCACTAAGGTCTCAATATCGTTGTCGGTGTCATCACTACTCGCCATGTACAGATCAATGTTGTCCCTGGAGGTATCAATGCAATGACTGTTGCTATTCCTCGAAGTCGTCGCCCCAGTTTATGCCAAGTCAAGAGTACATTCAACGTAATGTGGACCTATGGAGACCTGCAGAAGAACGATGACACCATGTAAACGAGAACATTTGTCAGAAAGTCGAAAGAAAGCAAGAGCAGCGTCCTGCAGAAGAAGGGATTTGTCGTCAAAATCAGCCCGATACTCTGCACCACGTCAGGCAAAAAGGAGAACTAATGATGCCGGTGGCTCACAAGGTTAACATGAGAAGACTTGCCTCCTTTAACTCGATGACCACACCTCGTTCACGCTAGTGGGACGATTGAGTCGATGGTTACTTCTGCAGTGTCTTACTTCACGAACAATGTGAATATCGATAATCCATGGCGTGTCGCGCTGCAACATGTGAGCTTTTAATAAACTTTGCTTTTTTTAGCCACCTGAGATATTGCTTGACAAAGACGTCTTGTCATCATAATTTTCAAGGAACATTTCTTCCACACAAATGGTGTAGGATCCGTGTGAATCTTAGTACATATAGAGGCAAGAAAATGGCAGGGAGACATTGTGCGCGCCAACAGCACGGGTTCAGTTTTTGTGGAAGAAGGAGATGTATGTTATTGCAGATAAACTGCGCTTTGGTTTTGCTTTCAAGCGTTTTAATCCGGAATGCGTGCATTACCGGCTATCAGTTATCTGTTTTGCTTTCTCGAAGCCATCGCAGCAGGTTATGGCAACTCAGGAGTACCTAGAGGCGATGCCTTCCCACCGATGGTTCACTGCATAGAGAGTGTTTCCCATTTTGCAGCCTCGATGCCTAGAAGTCCCATAAGAAGGTTGGTTGGCCAATTGTGTATTTCTCTATTCAAGCAACATGATGCTTGCCGTTGAAAGAGGTTCCCGCAGCCAACGCCATGGTGGTCGAGTGGCGCTGGCTAAGGCTTCCAGGGCTAGATATAATAGACATGCGTAAACAGCTTAGAATGTGTGTGATAGAACGGCCGCCCATTGTCAGTGTTGTGTTAAATGCTAGCTGCTTCGTGTCAGTAAATACCGCTCCTGCTCTTTTCGGCCCTCATAATGCAGTGGCCTGTCTGGATCACATATACTTTACCACATGTGAAGCAAAATTGATCAATTACTTTTACAGCACATTGTTCAAAAATGACAAGTGCCCTTCCACAATCTATTTTTTAATCCTCTGTGATACATGTCGGCAGAAGCTTGACCGTTTTAGAGGAGCGACATGACATTTGGTTGCCATGTTATTAAAATTATGAGCAACCCACTCGGCGCCTTTTCTTTACGTGACTGAAGTACTGTTGCGCGGTTTGCCGGTTTTCCATTCAGTTTCTGATGCATCATAAAAATTATGATACATCGGTGGTAATTATTTGTCTTGATCAGTGGACAGTTGGTGTTTGCGGCCCACCGGCGCTCATTGCACTCTCCCACCTGTTATCGTTGTTGCTCTTCATAGGCGCATCCCTCCTCGGTACTCCGGGCTAGCAGCGAACGCGCTAGCAGTGGCACGAGCGCGTTCGAGCGGGGCCTGAGGTTTTGCCTTACGCACACGAAAACTCCGCGGAACCCTAGCCATAAACAGCTTCGCCGCAATAAATGCCAGTACTTAACTTAGGTAGCCCACCGCCTGCAGCCTACCAACTGCGCAACAAATCTATCATTTGCGGAATGTGTGTACGATTACATTAAGGACGTTCGAAGCAGATCAACGCTATGGTGCGTTTTACAGTTTTTAAGAGAGCAGATGCATTCGGCAGTAAATAGATCCAACAGGCGTGACCATCTTCTAAAGATATCTGCAAATCTAAAAGCTGAAATTTACCACCCTTCGTAAGTTCGTGTGTAAAGGTGGCGTTGTCTCTAAAAGTGTTTAAAACTTAAGCCACTAAAAAGGAAGCCTCTTTGTTAGGCTATGTTATCAGAACACCAACATCATCTACATATGTATAAATCTGAAACAGGTTGTCAATATACAAAACACCCTAAAACCGGAACCAGATCGCATTAGCCACAAAACTGCAACATTTGTACATGCCAAGTTCTTCTCAACGGGACCCTGATATTAAAAAGGAGGCGAATACCACTGCTCGGAAATTATGGGATGCATTTTATGCAAGATACCTTGGATGAGAATGTGTTGCTTCTATTGCTCTATAGTAGCGTCAACTTCATCAACGGGAGGCCTCATCCGCCATTGTCTTCACGTCCTCCTTATACAATCTGTACAACACAGAATTTGATTTTTTAGAATGTTGTGCACGAATATCTCTCTTGATCTGTTTGTAATGATATCATGATGCCTCTGCGCATGCTCCTTATTTTTGGTTGCGTTATGAGTTGGGCTGTGACGTAATAAATATGTCATTTGAGGGTAGAGCACATTCCTTTCTCCATCTTGTTCTGTCTTATTTGCGCAAAAGTTTATTATAAATACGCGCACACTAGGCCGTCAACGTGAAATGGTAAGCTTTAATTTCTATTTTCCTTATGATTTCGTAAATTAAAATTTAACAAAACAGTCAATTTGTTCTATGCTTTCCCTATTTCATTGTCTCTTATCTTCATGCCAAAACGAAAGAATTAAGGGCGAAGAGAAGCTCGAGCGAGAATTTCACACTGCTTTGCTTCTTATTTTCTCCTAAAAATGCGCACCATATGAACTCAATTCATAATTGTGCTCTTCGTAAAGAAATATGCGAGGACTGTTCTTCGGGCAGAGGTGAAACTTCGTACAGCAGTACAAAAAATTTTATAGGCTCTTATAATGTCACCAGGAGCAGAAAAAGTTTTGTGAAGCTGTTCGGCGAAAGCGATAAAACAGACCCTTTCGAACTCTGAGGACAGATGGTTTTTTAAATAAAATGCTTTAAGCTTCTGTCGTTAGCAGTTCTCGCTTTTGTGTTAGACAATGTTAGACAATGTTAGCTGGGGCTATTTTGCATTGTTTAGCTTCGCTCAATGGTAGCAATCTGTTTTAAAAAAGCAAGTCCGTGCTTTAAAGCTGTGAAGCACACAACCTGTAAGAAATATGTTGCGAGTGCTTCGGCCATATTTTAACAAGGACTAACCACATTATAGACAGCTGTTTTTCTGTGAGTTTAGACGAGGACCATCGAAGGGACAAGCAGTCCCTTCGGGCAACGCAGTATTCAGAAAAAAGCAAGTGGTAAGGTTATATGGTGCAGTGTTCCGTCGGATAAATCTGTGAATCAGAGTAAGATATACTAGAGAAAATGAATAAGTATGTTTAGGCAAATAGGATTCTTTTTAAACATTAGAGAGTTTTAGAATAGGGGCCCCAAACGTTTTGGGGCCCCAAAGAAATTGCGTCGACACCACTGCGCATACGCGAGACGCTAAGTGCATTTGAGTTTTGCGTTGGGCACGCTATTTCGAAGATTTAGCGGGAGCCCCAAAAGCAGCCCCAAAAGCTTTGCGTCAACAAACATGGCGGCACCCATCGAAGCGACGGCTCTCCGAGTACCAAATTCTGCTTGATTCGTGGTAACGCGTGAATTTCGTAAGCTAGGAGAAGTGACTGCTGTTATCGCTTTCCCTCAACTAAGGTGGGTAATGAAGATTGATTCATTTGACGCCGCTGATTCCGAATTCGATTGTCGATTTCATGACTCGTAGGCCTAACGTGGATTAGCTTGGCTGATGAAGGTACACGTCAAGTTGTTTACTGAAAATTAGGCGCAACAAATCGCTTGCAGCTAATAGAATAACCTCTCAATTGTAATTTAACGCAAAACTACGAAAGTCAAAATTACTCTTTCTATCATAAAATGGTACAGTTTATTTTAATATTTATAATAGTTTTTCTTTGACACCGTAGTGGCGCTGCAAGCGCAAGGCGCTATTCGGAAATGCAAAGCCTGATCATAAAACTCTTCACTTTTGCATGCCCCAACGCTAACATCCGCAAAGCTCTTTGGGGCACCAAACATTTGGGGCCCCTACTCTATTGTGTGCGTGCTCGTTATGGGGAAACTTTGTTTATTAAAGATAGGTCTAAACTTACTTCTTTCACAAATTTAGCACCCGTGATATTAAGAATTTCATACTATTTTACTGTATTTCTGTATTTGGGCGTCTTGTAGACAGAGAAGACCCAAACTGCCAACCAGAATGCTTGCTTAATTCAATATTCAGTATAACCCTTAACTATTATTAAAGAGCTAACTAATCCTTACAGAATGATCTTAAAATCCACGACACCACAAAGAGCACGTGCAAGAATGTCAAGGTGCCGCTGCCACCCGCACTTCTTTATCCCGTGGTTGCGTTATTTATACTGCACCGCAGGTACGACAGCACTAGTTGTTGTTACAGAAGGCGATTATACCGATCTAGCTTACATAAACACCTTTAATTATCATCCCTTGAATGTGCACGAGGGGTTGATGCTCTATCACGAAATATAGGATGTCCATTTACTGCTGCGAACACGGACTCTCTCACAGATTGTGCTGTTTACATAGTGATGAATTCGAAAGTTTCGTTCCTGACTCTGCCACCACTGCAAAGAAGCAACTTTGTACGCCGAGAAAAAGGTGAAACTGAACAAAAGTTAGCGTTTCGCATATGCTCTACAAAAAAGCGCCAAATGTCACTTGCTTCCTATTCACTTTTCTAGTTCCCTAAACTGAAGTGTGTGGCGCAATATACATAGACCTAGCAGTAGCAGCTTATCAACGCCAAAATGCAGAAACGTGGTATTAATAAATGTATAACATACAGCGTGAATGTTTTATAATGTCCCAGACTCTACGTTCTAATTCTTGTCAATGCTGCGGCAAAACTCTAAACTGCTTCATACATTGCTTCATACATACAACTGCTTCATACATACAAACAATGCATTCGGCACAAAATTGAAGTTTCGACTAATGACAGCACGTCGGTGGCTATGAATTTTCGCGAGCTGATGAATAAATATTTCAAATCAAAATTTATTATCAGTTGTTCTCCCCTTAACACCGTGTTTCTTGTGTAGTCAAGGCGTTGTGGTGTTGTATTTCTTCCCTATTTTGAGGAATGTATATGTTCCACTCGTGGAAAATGTATTTGACTCGCCATGGTTGTTTCGTTGCTATGGTGTTGGGATGCTATGGAATTTCGATGCGAGCGCAATGCGAAAACACCCGTGTACTTAGATTTAGGTGCATGTTAAAAAAACCCAGGTGGCCCAAATTGTCCCGGAGGCCACAACGGCACGTAAAACCCCATTTTAATCGTAATTTTAATATTTAGTTAGGACATCTTCAGGAGAAGTCTGAAATAATTGAGTAGTTTTGTAATCTCTGTTTGTTTACCTCTACCGCAAACGGTAAAAGATACTTATGCATGGGTTCGAAACTTATCCTCTAAAAGAAGTAGCCGCATTAAAAAAATAAAGATTACGTACGCTAGAATTGGCTACCTAATGAACAATTGTAATGCAGGCCGTATTATCGACTGATACAGTTTGCCAGTACGAAACTGCACTTGGGAACGAAAACCTGTGTGAATTTGGCTGTGGAGCTAACGATTTTTATGCCTTTCAAAAAATTTACGGCCTGGAAGCATTCAAGCAAGATGTAGTTTTTATTGAGTTCAGGGAAATGTGATCTAACCAGAGATTGTCAAAGTTCAAAGTGAGAAATTTGCGGTACTCATCGTAGTCAAAACATACTAGGCAAGTAACATACCCGTTGAACATTTTTGTTTCATTTCCAGCGCTTCTAGGTCTAAGCGAGATTTCTTCACATGTTATGGCTTGAATGCCTAAAATCAAAATAGGCGTAGAGTATCTTTTATTAAAAAAACACAGCGGAGAGGAACGGGATGTAAGCAAGGGACCGACATTGGTGTTGTTTCTGCTCAAGTCACGAACTAACCAGCCAAAATGCGGACGCTTCTGTAGGCGACCTTTGGCAGATAAACTAAACAAGTTTAAAACGCAATAAACGGGTCCTTCTATTCGAAATGCCGAGGGCAAGATAATAACCTCTACAGCAAGAGTCATGATCGGGAATATAGACTGTGTGACCGCTATCATAATTTTACCAGATTGGTGCATATCGCTCATACTGGGCTTCGACTGCATACAAGAATACGGCGCCGTGGTTTACATACATGATAGCGTGGTAACTTTCTGCTCTAGTAAGCGCACGACCCAAAGTGCGGATTGACAACGCAGATCCTTACGTGCCGCAGACGAGGTCGTCTGCCTACCGCCGCTGTCATGCAGTCTTGCTTGTGTTAGTTGCGACGCACAGTACAACGAAGATGGAGTAGCCGAACAAATAACTTCGCTTCTGCTCCGTCAAGGTGCTGCCATCCCTCTTGCCATCGTAAGCTTAATAGGTGAACGTCCGGAGTTTCTGGTGACAAATTTCACAAACGAACGAGGGTGCATCATTAAAGGTACCGCCGTAGCATGCCTTGATGAAACAGACCACACTCAAGTCAGCTTTGTCGTTAAAGGGGATGCAATAGCTAATATTGCACGACCTGCAACCGTCATCGATGGCGGTCAAAGTTTAACGCCGATAGAGAGACAAGATCTTCTAGAACTCCTCAACGTCTCGAGTAGGTCAAACGCCGCTGCCTCAGCACCGTATAATCACAGTGGAGAAAGCAAGGCCCATTAGACCGTGTGGCTCAGACAGAACGTGAGGCAATGCAACAGCAGGTCAAGAGGATGCTACACTATGACGTAATATAAGCGTCAAAAAGCTGTTTGACAGCGCCGGTGTTGCTCGCACAGGAGAATGAGGGTAACTTGCGGCTCTGTATTGACTATCCCAAGCTCAATCATGTCACATAGAAAGAGAGAAGTTTATCCGCTGCTGCACATAGGTGATTCTCTCTTCAGGCTACAGCATGCCTGTTACTGCTCGCCAATGGACCTAAAAATGCTTTTATAAAACCGACGAAAGAGTTTGGGCTTGGACACCTGTACGTCGCCAAGGCTTCTCGGAGCCTTGGCAACGTACGTTATACCGCCCCTGCTTCGGATGGTATCAAGTGATGCGGCACCTTAGCGACGTGACCTACGAAGAAATTGCTGACACCTAATCTCGCTCGAACCACCGTCACCATTTGCCTAACAAGGTACAGTGCTCAGCGATTGAAACGCGATAATAAGACAGCATGGCAGCCGGCGTTTTTTTGCGTCACCGGCGATCTCTGGGTGACTGCTGAGGGGGCCGAACGCAGTTACTGTGCATCAAAAAGATCCTCGCTTTAATGTGACACAAATTCGATCATCTCAATGTCACTAAGACCACCGGTGGCGCAACAAAGTGCCGGCCGCCGCGCTGTCCAAGTATCGCGTTTCAATCGCTGAGCGCTGTAGACGTGGTGCGCATGAATCCCTATCTTTCCGAATGAAGTGGACACCCTCTACTGATCAATAGATTTATATTGGGTGCGCATCGTTACGATGCTCGCTCTGGAGGGAGGCCATTGCCGCGTCCTTATCAGCATCGAGCCTCAGTGGCGACGATGAAGACGACGACCCGCTTGAGAGTGCGAGCTGGATACTGCCTTCCTTTATTTTATCTTCTTGTAGAGTAACACGGCACTTCTCGCAAATAAAGCTGCTGGGCTCAGTGAACCGCGACAATATTTTACCAACGCTGGAACATGAAAGGACTAAGAGGCATAAACATAAACATAAAGGACAGCCTCGAAGAGAAAACCATGAGTTTAAAAATGAACTGCAAGGCTACTTGCTTGTGAGCGTGAACGAACCGAGGGAAACACATTTTGAATCATAAATGTCTCCACATGACCGCTGCATTTCTGTCATTTATTATCCGTTGGCACCACATTCATTCCCATTCCCTTCAACAAGTAGTTGAGGTTTATGAAGAAATTTACTTTTCCATCATTGAGCCAAGAGTGTTCCAGGGCTGGCAAACGGGCCGAAGTGTCGGCGAATATCACCGCATCTACTTTTCTTCTATTACCTGTGTTTTGGATTGCATGAAACTTATGACTCAAGCGCTTTGCAAGGCATGCGCAAATTTGCGCGTCTATAGACCCTTTTTTCATCTGCGGTACCCCGATGATGATAATAATGATTTATTGGCATCCCCCTTTGAAACGGGGCGGTGACAAATGGTCACCTAGCCTGCTTGATTTCATCAGGTACGCTACCTATTTTGCTACAACCTCTGTTGGTTTGTTTTGTAGCATCGGGATGCATACAGGTGGATGATCATTTATTCATTCAGGCTTGTTCTTTGGCTCTAATATTATATGAATACCAAGTGCCCCATCGACAAAATTGACGATCGATTCAAGCGCACATCAGTGCTCACTGCTCTTACGTGTGGTCGTTTCTTTTTGCTTATCACATCCTATCGTTCCTGACTAGTTATTTCACCAAGTACTGTGCAAAATATGGCGATGGAATTTGCAACGATTAGCCAGTATTATCACATCAAGTAAATCAATATAATCATCTCTTTCTAACATCTCCCTCACAGAACACGAAAGAAAGATGCTGAACAGCCTTCACAGTTCATTTCTTGCCTTTCGGGAATGCCAAATAGGGAGTACCGAAGTTCCTCTCCATGATGAGCATTTATTAATTGGTTTCGGTATTCTGTAGAAAAGTAAGATGTGCCACGAACGTGCCGAAAGCCCCCGATTGACGAAATAGTCTTTTTTCAGAAAACTTTAGCGTACGTACTTATCACGTACGTGGCTCAAAAGCCATAGTCTGGATCCCATAGAGTAAATCATGAGTTCTAATAATGGCCGGAAAAAACGTTTTAAGCGAAGATTTATAGGCTCACAAGTTTCGGCCGTGATGGTGGTGGCGGTGGTGGTGTCACGCTGTAAAGTTGGTCGATCCTGGCGATAGGACAGAAAGGGTCCAACC
The DNA here is from genome assembly GCF_013339745.2 of Dermacentor silvarum. Taxonomy (NCBI): domain Eukaryota; kingdom Metazoa; phylum Arthropoda; class Arachnida; order Ixodida; family Ixodidae; genus Dermacentor; species Dermacentor silvarum. Next base: position 130,296,957 of record NC_051160.1, read on the forward strand.
TCAATGGCACATACCCCTGGTGTGTGGGCCTTTCCTGGCGATAATACAGAGCGGTTCCCAGCTCAATGGCAGATACCTTTGTGGGCTCAGGGACCTGTAATGCGCCCTTGAACTACCTTTGTCCCACGTGGGAACCAAAATGACAAAATCACCAGCTCTTCCCCTGTCGAGAAAATGGGGGTAAACGAAGCTCATCGTCGGATTCTAGCGTGAGGCCTTCCGAAGCCTGACGAAACGTCACCCTGAGTTTAGGGCAAACAAAGCGGAATGCCTGCGACAGTGTCGTCTTGCCACAAGCTTCGCTGACCCCCATTTTCTCTACAGGAGAGTGCTCTGACTTTTTTGCCTACCATCCCATGGTTTGGCCTGGGCCCGTCTGGGTTTTTCTGCTCACGTGCATTTTGATGACAAGTAAACCAACGAACACCCTCAGCGAGCACCGTGAGGACCGTGATCATGTGTTTATAGAAAAGGTTATCGCTCTTAGGACAGGTAATGTCCGCTTGCAGCTGTAAAAATGTAACAGAGTTGTAATGTGCCGCTCACTTGCCTAGCCCATTTTCATCAACATGCGGTAAAGCATAAGCTCTATTGCAATAATCGAATTTCTAAAGCTCTTCTATTGCATATGTGCAAGAATATATGAAAATAGATTACAAGATCATTCAGTGCTTAAACATGCCAGCACAGTCCGGTTGCACATATTCTCTGTGCATGCGTGCTGTTAGTTTACCGTAAGCACAAACTAACTGCAACCGACATTGCACTTCTTTTCAGACCTGATGTCGGCCCCTGGAGCTTGTTTGATCTTGTGCGTCCTGGCTCGTTTGCTTGAGGACGTGTATAGCGTCGGGAATATTCAAGAGACGTCCGAGAGGCTGAGTCCGGTTCCTTCGAGTGCGGCGTCTGTTACTCCAAACCAGTAAGCTTTCTTTTATTGATCTTATTACCCAGAAATAGTAGCGAGGAAGCAAAAGTAAAGGGGTATTCTGTTATCTTATGAACCATCAGAAAGTTAGCAACACTGATTCCTACTATAGAGGGGCTGTATCAGGTGGGCGCGACTGAAGCCACCAGAAGTTAGCCGCCCTACACCAGAAGTCGGGCGTTAGCGACCTTACAGCTGCACTAGCATCCCCGAGCCCTCGGCGTTCCTTGTGTTTTCGGCATAAACGAGAAACGTGCAATATACCTACTTCACATGTCTGATACCAGGAGGGTAAATAAACTGAGCTTGTTGCTGCACATTTACACGAGAATACTTATGGACAGCGCGCGAAGACGGGAGAAGTCTAGAGAACACGAGCATGTAGCTGCAACAAGGACGCCGCCAAAATAGAGAACTCCGGCTCACGCTAGAACACCGGTTGAAATTGGGCAAAGCTTTAGACATGCGCATTTGACTTGCACAAATTCAGATGTGGGTTGTGGACGAACTTGGTGTCGCAGTAATAAATTTAAGAAAAACGCGGGAGATTCTCTCAACTTTGCTCGTCTTTCTGAATAAACCGTACTGAAGGTGAAACTGAGTCTTCCATTTTGACTCTCAGATGTTGTATGTGCTGCAGAATAAGACTTAAGTAAATTCTGGCGTTTTACATGCCAACACTATGACCTTATTATGACGCACACCACAGTGTGGTGCACCGGATTATAATGGTCAGGTTGGGTTCAGAGAATGACATGACATGACAAGAACTTTATATGAGTCTTGAGGAACTGAGATCTAGGTGAGCCGAAGGCTCCCCTAGATTAATCGGTGACTCCGCCCACGATGGGACCGGGAGACCAAGTCCCGTCGCGATGTCGAGGGCCCTCTGGACAGCCTGGAGATTGATGCTCTTGATGCAATTTGAAGATTGATGCTCTTGAGGGATTCCTCCCATTGCTCTATCGTGATGGGTGGAGAGGCGTTAAGGGCTGGGCTAAACCAGAGCATGTGATCAAAAGAGCATGAGTCATGACCATATTTGGAGCACGACTGTGAGTGGTCAGGGCCTATCCTGTTAAGGGACAGGGGAGTGGGATACGAACGGGTTTGCAGAAGTCGAAGTGTGCTAGCCTGAGGTTTGTTCAGTTTGGGCTGGGGGGGGGGGGTGGAAATGTCCACCTGCCGAGACGATAATGGGAAACAATTTCGTGGTAAGTACATAATAGATCTTTGTGGATGTTGACCTCATTCCAAGCCGGGCTACCCCGACTGCGCGGTACGTGAAATCGCGCGCTATCCGGTGGGCCATGCTCGTTAGGATTACATCCTAGCGTGTTGACTGAGGTATCTATATGGGCTGGGAACCACGAGATGTGGTATCCTCCTTCGCTGCTCTCCCGAGTTCTTTGAAGTGCTTTGTTCACAATATTGTTCGCCCGTTCAGACACGAGTGCGGCCGAGAAGAATTTAAATGCTGTGCGTGAGTCCGAGAAGATGATAGGGGAAACTTTTGCGCTGTGAAAAGCCAGAGCGATCGCCGCTTCCTCCGCCACATGAACAAACTTAGTATAGACAGAAGCTGCATTAAGCAGGTTGCCCTCCGCGTCTACAACCGAGACAGCGAACTTATCCCCACTGTCATATCTGGCAGCATCGACAAAGAGGGCCCCTAGTTTGTTCTGATTCATCTTTTTAAGGATCGACTTGGCTCTCGCGAGTCTTCTACCCTGGTTATATACTGGGTAGATGTTTCGTGGGACGGAGTCAGCCATGATGCGAGTTGCCCCAAATATACGATAAACGAGTGTTTTTGCACACCAACCCCGTTAAAATGCAGCCACCTCAGGCAGGATAGAACCTGAATATATGTAGTATAACGCCATACCCACTCAGTTACTGCGCTGGGTAGTACTATTTAAATACAGAAATACGCAGCGAGAACCACTTCTATCTCGCGCTTCTCACTGACACTCAGCGCCATCTAACCTAGTGATCGTAAAGTCCACGCATGGTGTGCGTTTCATTCTGTTGAGCATCGGAAAAATGTAATGAATGTTTTTTTTTGCGTTGTAGAGCGACACATATCCAGTAGCGCATGCCCAGCTATACAAGTTGGCGTCAAAGAGGTTTATTTGATTGAGGAACATGCCTACTGGCACACTCCCAGTGACTTATCATCATCATCATTATCATCATCAGCCTATATTTTATGTCCACTGCAGGACGAAGGCCTCTCCCTGCGATCTCCAATTACCCCTGTCTTGCGCTAGCTGATTCCAACTTGCGCCTGGAAATTTCCTAACTTCATCAACCCATCTGGTTTTCTGCCGACCTCGACTGCGCTTCCCTTCTCTTGGTATCCATTCTGTAACCCCAATGGTCCACCGGTTATCCATCCTACGCATTACATGGCCTGCGCAGTTCCATTTCTTCCGCTTAATGTCAACTAGAATATCGGCTATCCCCGTTTGTTCTCTGATCCACACCGCTCTCTTCCTGTCTCTTAACGTTAGTCCTAAGATTTTTCGTTCCATCACTTTGTGCGGCCCTTAACTTGTTCTCGAGCTTCTTTGTTAACCTCCAAGTTTCTGCCCCATATGTTAGCACCGGTAGAATGCAATGATTGTACACTTTTCTTTTCAACGACAGTGGTAAGCTCCCAGTCAGGATTTGGTAATGCCTGCCGTATGCACTCCAACCCAATTTTATTCTTCTGTAATTTCTTTCTCGTGATCAGGGTCCCCTGTGAGTAATTGACCTAGATAAACGTACTCCTTTAGAGACTCTAGAGGCTGACTGGCGATCCTGAATTCTTGTTCCCTTGCCAGGCTATTGAACATTATCTTTGTCTTCTGCCCAGTGACTTAGGTTGGTATCAAAGAGGATCACTGCAGAGCAGAACACACCGAGTTGCACATAAGCAGTGCTCCAAGTCGGTGTGAAATGCGCTCATTGAACAGCGGTACATGTGCAGCGCCGCATACCCAGTGACCTAAGTCTGTGCGACGGTAAGTTTTGAACCCTGTTCCCTTCGCACAGCTGCCCGATGTGCTACCCCTTGAACCATGGAGGAGGAAGGAGGAGGAGAGAAAGAGAGAAGGCAGGCGTGCTAACCAGAAGTCTATTTCACAGCCAGAGCGTAAGCGAGTAACCAGCTCTGAATGATCAAGTCTTGCGGTGATCTGGGGAAATATATAAACGTGTACTATAATTGGTAAACGCCTATAGACATGCGGCAGTCATCTGTTATTCTTTAAAGAAACAGATTACACCCATACTCGCAAAGTAGCCTCCAGTTGAAGCTATTCTTGTATTTTACCTAGTGGAGTGTAGCGCTGTCCTTCAACTAAATACACTGCGCCTCAAGTCGATAATTCCGACTATCAATTTTTGAGCGATAGTTACTCCTTCACTGCCACGCATTCAAGCAAGTTAATGCCGACGCAGTTTCGTTACAAAGATTTTCAGTAAGATTCGCACCTGATTCTCATTTAAATGCATTGGCTTTAGATGAGACATGCTGCCATCCACTATCTTTGTCATTCATTTCGTCAGCATTAAGCCGTGTCTCGGAAGTCAGTTTTGTTGTGAATTGGCCTGGTTGGCTACCCTCCTCTGGGGGACGAGACCCTGGACTACCCAGTTACCCAAGGTGGTGGGGAAATGGTGACAGACAGACAGACAGACAGACAGACAGACAGACAGACAGACAGACAGACAGACAGACAGACAGACAGACAGACAGACAGACAGACAGACAGACAGACAGACAGACAGACAGACAGACAGACAGACAGACAGACAGACAGACAGACAGACAGACAGACAGACAGACACAGACAGACAGACAGACAGACAGACAGACAGACAGAGCGACAGACAGACAGACAGACAGACAGACAGACAGACAGACAGACAGACAGACAGACAGACAGACAGACAGACAGACAGACAGACAGACCAGACCGACCGACCGACCGACAGACCGACCGACCGACCGACCGACCGACCGACCGACCGACCGACCGACCGACCGACCGACGGACCGACCGACCGACCGACCGACCGACCGACCGACGGACGGACGGACGGACGGACGGACGGACTTACAGAATTACTTACAAAGTTTCTTACTTAGAGACTTACTTCCCGGTCATGGCGGCCGCATTCGTTCGGATAGGGGCGAAATGCGAAAACACCTCTGTACTTAGATTTAGGTGCACGTTAAACAACCACAGGTGGTCGAAATTGTTCCGGAGTGCTCCACTACGGCGTGCGTCATAATCAGATAGTGCTTTTGGCAAGTAAAACTTCTCAATTTTATTTTGACAGACTTACTTACACACTTACAAGCTTACAGACAGACTTACAGTCTTACTTACAGATAGACTTAGACTTACTTAGAGACAGACTTACGTACCTACGGACAGGCTTACAGACTTATATACTTACAGACAGACTTGCAGATAGACTTAGACTTACTTAGAGACAGACTTACGTACCTACGGACAGGCTTACAGACTTATATACTTACAGACAGACTTGCAGACTTACAGCCTTACTTAAATATACTTAAAGACTTACAGAGTTGCAGACCAACTTACATACTTGCCGACAGGCTTACAGACAGACCTCGGGAAAACGCGTCAAGTACCCCAAGAATGCTAATTGTATTTTAAGTGCGTAGATTGTTCATGGGTAGATTTGGATATCTCATACTAGGGTATTGGGCCCTTGCTAAGATTACCACAGTATTTCGAAGGGTTGTATTATTTGCAGTAGGATATGAGGTTTTACAACGAATCTTCATACCTACAAAAAACTGAATTCGCCGTTTTAATGTTGTATTTATTTCACAGCCAGAGTGTAAGCGAGTAACCAGCTCTGAATGTTATCAAGTCTTGCGGTGATCTGGGTAAATATATAAACGTATCCTATAATTGGTAAACGCCTACATGCGGCAGTCATCTGTTATTCTTTAAAGAAACAGATTACACCCATACTCGCAAAGTAGCCTCCACTTGAAGCTATTCTTATATTTTACCTAGTGGAGTGTAGCGCTGTCCTTCAACTAAATACACTGCGCCTCAAGTCGATAATTCCGACTATCAATATTTGAGCGATAGATACTCCTTCACTGCCACGCATTCAAGCAAGTAAATGCCGACGCAGTTTCGTTACAAAGATTTTCAATAAGATTCGCACCTGATTCTCATTTAAATGCATTGGCTTTAGATGAGAGATGCTGCCATCCACTATCTTTGTCATTCATTTCGTCAGCATTAAGTCCGTGTCTCGGAAGTCAGTTTTGTTGTGAATTGGCCCTAAATAAACCAAAAGGACGAATGAAAAAGGAGAATTAAAAGGGGGTTGTCGAGCGGAGATATGTTTTAAAATATACATTTTATTCGATCAGACTGGCAAGTAAAATGTTATGCGACTGCAAAACGCCAAACGTTACCAGAAGCAAGCGAAACATTTTAGTGCTGCAAAAAATGACTCTGCAGACACTTCGACTTGAATTTATCTTCACAGCCACTCACTAGTTACCGCTCACTAGTTACCACTAGTGCCTATTTTGGTCCCTTTCGCCGCTGTACCTCATATCTCTACATGCTTTACATGCGGGCAGCTTCTTAATTTGACCACATGTCTGACGAGTAGGGAGACGGCGAGGCCCATGCCTAAGAAATTTCTTCTAAGCAAATGCGGTCCGAGTTTGGTCATGCTGTGTGAATTACGCCCCTATATAGACTATCTCTGTCGCGAATGTCGCGGACGCCCGAACACCGGCTAATGAAAAAAAAAACGATTTATAAGTGTTTTATGAATATGTACGGCCCCAGCTTATCTTGAAAAACCTGTTCCCGGCATGAAGATACGAGCAGTATACTGCAATACGGGTTAGGCCACTAAAAGAAATTATACGGCATCATAGATTTCCAGTTGCGTTGACTTGTAAGCGGAGGAGCTTGTCTACATGCTGGACTAGCAGCGGGCGATGCCACACTTACGATGACTTCACCTGCGGCCAGCTCGTTTATCGGTGCAAAGGCACCCAGAAAAATGTGGTGGAAATATTATATTGGGAAACAATAACAGTAAATGTCCTCATTGTTGTTTATGGGCACGCACAATTGCCCATTTAACCGTTGTCGAAGCTCTTGTATGCAACTTGCTGGAAGGAAGAAGTTAGGGCCGGATAAAATATTTTTTTTCAGAGCACAAGGATATTGCAAGGGTATTATATATATATATATATATATATATATATATATTGATAGTGTCACATGGTTTTACCTGCAGTGTCGTCGATTCCCTGCTGTCGCAGTTCCGCAATCATGCAAGTTGCGCACCAAATGCACGTCATCACTCGTGCATTTTTTTATCGTGTTCCTTTTCTACAGAAAGACTAGGCAATGACATTTGCACTGTTCCGGCACGGAATGATTTTTGTGGAATTTTCTTGAAGTTACTAGAATTTGCGATTCCTTTCGCTTGATTCCATTCCTTTCTAGTTAGCAACAACATTTAAAGAGTTACCAATGGGCTGATGACACAGGCGGAGCGCCGTTGATGCTCCGACGAAGCGTGAAAAGGAATGACATTGAAATCGAATTGATACAATATATTGGCCCTGATCACCACGAGCGCATCTGGGCGTCGATTACCCAACCACGTAACCAACGCCTCGTTCTGAAACTCAAGTGCACTCTACGTAGTCTCGTTTTTACAGATGCCTACTCAGGGGGTCACCGGCTTGCAGAAGTATTTAAGGGCAGCGTAGATCACTTCCTATCCTGCAACATGGTCGGTGACAGGTGAGTGCATTTTAGCAGCATTACTATGCCTATGGTACGCTAAGAAAAAACAAATGAAAGTGTGACCGAACGATGAAGTATCTCTATTGCTTTACATAATTTTGAAACATTTCTTTTTCACAATGGCAGAGTTTGCCTGTTTAAATGAATGAAGCAGTGTGGTCCTCTTTTCAAAAATATAATGTACTCAGACAGCCTCAAGGATGCTTAGCCATGCTTTTGCAATAGTATCGTAGAAAACTCCACATCTCACCAAATTTGTTGACAGCCTCGATCTCTGTCAATATTCTTTATCTCCTTCAGGTGACAAAACACCTATTGCATAGAAAATTTTGCACAACGGGCCTAGAAGTCATCTAAAACGAGAACGCATTGATGTCGAAACCGGAGTTTTGTTGCAGGCCAACTTCGAGTGGCATACGTTGTGGCATGCGCTGGTGGCGTCGTTCCTACGCAACGGGTTCAATACTCCCGAATGAGAAGGATGGAAGCTCGTCACAATAATTTTATTCCTCGTACGTGGCTGTTAGGAACGGGTGAGGGCGTCGAATGCGAAAGTGCATTTCTGTTTTAAAAGTGTGTTGAAACAGCGCGAAGCAATGAGGTTAAGACTACAACTACAAGAGGACTAGTGCTACCTTTTGTGGCTATTTTCTAGTCCTCGTTCTTTGGCTTTGCTTCAATGTACCTTCACGATGAAACGACTAACCGAAATCAGGGTCATTACGTGTGCTGAAAACGAATTGAAAAAGCCAACTATGGAGTCCAGCATTACGTAATTATATGGCTTTAAATTTTCAAGTAAAGTAGCATACTTTAAGAGAAGGATGAACCGCTGTATGATGTCTAAACATGTCGCTTGATTAAGGTGAGCTCTCAAATTATTCTCACTGATGACGCTCTGTCAAGCGCAATCGAAGTGCCACCATAATGTTAGCGCTAGTCTTATTTCGTTATATTTTGGCAACAGGAATTTTTCGACTGTAGTGGCACCCATGGGCGGTGTCCAAATTTGGGCTACACTTTGCGAAGGCTTCTTCATGAAAGGGCATTATAGCTTGTTCTTTGAAAAGTTATACAAGCAACTTATAGTGATAAATTGCCGTTATGCTACCTCTAATGAAAACCAAAAAGTATATTAAAATAAATAAGGACACAGCAATGGTGCCTTCGTACCTGCCTGCCATTTCATTACCCCCATAATAGCGACTGCAGAGACAATACGGCCACATTTGCTTCCAATAATAACGCTATGGAAATTTGTGGCTGAAGAGATCACGTGAGCTCCTGTCTTCAATCATAAAGTTTTGCAGGCTGATAGGGCAGTGTTTCTCCATTGGTTGAAATGCGTCAGGTCAGGTCACTTATCGCAGAGAGCTTTTTCTATCAATTATATTTGCGGGATGTAAAACCATGCGTAATGTTTTACCTGCTAAGTGACAGTACGGTTTTGTACACGTTACACAAGGGATCGCAGCTTATTGTAACATTGGCAAAACCGGTGTATATATTTCGTTTTGCCAAAGCAGTGTGATGGCTACCACCATTAACGGTATTTGCCGAACACAGTAATGATTCTTGATTTCTGCTTTTTCCGCAGGCAGCTAATCAAGCGAGTCCTTTCATTTATTCCCATCCGTCTAGTGCATCGAGTAAACAAGCACCAAATGGACCACGTAGTGCACCAGTGTACACAGCGGCCGCGCAACGTTGAAGGCTCCTATTTCGCGCAACTTTTGGACAAGCGACTTCAAGGAATCCTAACATTTCCAGGTAATCGTACTGATAGTGTATTGGCCACGGTATTTCTCATGGAAGAGACATACCTGGGCTGGCGGTGGTTTTTGATTTATTAGTGCGAAGCGCAGTGCAAAGAGAGATATGCGTGATAAAAATAAAAAGAAATGACAGGATAATTGTGGGTGGGACAAACGTTCTCCTTTGTCAGAAAGTTGAGGGTGAATTGCCTGCGTCACTGTACGAAGGTGAAGACTGCATGTTGTTATCATGCTTGGATCTAAAGTGTTTTTCGCTCTGCAGCTCCTCACTATGACCTACCGTATCAAAAAACTACGTGCTACAAAAATTCCCCGTATTGCAATATTTGAGATTATTATGTTGAAAGCTTCTTGTTATAGCGTAACATGGGAAAGGGAAGAGGAGAATTGTAGTGCCAATATCGGCAAAAGATAAGGCAATTGTGATTCAATCGGTGGCCTCAGCCCGGTAGAGTCGATAATATGTCCGGAAAAATGTTTTTCTGTGGGCAAGATCTGTGGACTTAACCAGACGCTTATAGTATGGGAGATTGTAGAAATATAGGCAGAATAATAGATTTTGTTGCAGTACTGATTAGATTTTTCATAGTTTTCAATAAAGCACTTGTGGATACTCATTTTTTTTTCACCAGAAAAAAATAAAGAATTGAATCCTTAACAGCAGTTCATTCATGTAGGCTCGAAACAACGACGACATACACTACACTGCTATAGATTGAGGCTATGTTGGCGAATTGATAACCCCTGGAAAAGCGTTACAATATAGAATAAACTTTTTATTGTAGATATGGATTTCGTCTAGCATAGAATAGATTATCTAGATTTTTCTATGGTTCGTCCTGGACGGGTAAGCTCGTCGTTCGTTGACAAAATGGAGAGCACAGCAATGAAATCAAATGATACGTTACATAACATCTGATCTAAAAACTGTACATGAAGTGTTCATGCACAGTATTGGTCATTCACAGGGGTATAATATTTTAATTGTACAACCGAGTGTGAATCCATTGAACGACACGCTGGCGACAGTATTTAAAAGTAAGAATGATTAAAATTTGTTTGCAGTGGAGTACACACAGCGAAATAAGAATAATTTTAATGATGATAATCAGAGGCTCTTCAAAAAGACGTGTCAGAAGGTGGGTAAGACTGACTTGAACAACTTGAAACAGTAGCATTTTCATTTTAAGGGCTCCAAGAGGGAGCAGAATTTTTAATTCTTAATGACATCTACAAGGATCGAACCGTTGCTTGATAGTGAAAAAAGAGCAATTATATTCAACGTTCTCTCGTAGGAACATGTAAATTGGTCTGAAATAAAGGTTTTAGGGGACATAATCATGGTCATAAATTATGCGCTAATAAGCAAACCACACAAGATAGCAGCAGCACGAAGCATATTTTTTGCAGAGCTTAACAGTTTTCTTACAGAGCCACAAAAATTGATAATCTGATGAACAGCTTTTTTGATGCGTTGTCAGATACTCACGTAAAAACAATGGCATCGTATGAAATGATTATACTGCACTTCAAGTTTTGGTCAAATTCCCAATTTTCATGTTCTTGGGAAGTCTCGAAAAGTAAGATTTCAACAAGAAGTATTTTGTAAACTGACCTCTGGTGTACCTAAGAATTCCCAAATCAAGCTGCGCCATTTGCGCTTTTCGGCAAGTGCGGATATCTAATTTTCAAATTACAGCTGTAGTAAAGACTCAGGGGCCTGGTTATCTAATATTGCAGTGCATGGTTATCTAATATCGGTCTGGTTATCTAACACTGCCCTCCGAAGTCTACGCTGCTTTAACAATGCTTAAAACATCGGCACATACTCAGAAGTTTGTCATGTTTTGATACTAAGTTGAAATAATAAAGAAAATTAAAGTAACTTTTGCAGTTGTACGTGCCATAACCACAATCTGAATATGAGACGAACATTTTGGTTATTTTGAGGGCATTTGCTTCTTTAACGTTCTCCCAGAGCACGGTACACCAGTCAGCCCCGGCCGGGACCGTTGAATACGTCACCGTGGTCTCAGCAGCAAAATGCTATAGCCAGTGAGCAATCCCGGTGGCTTGTCGACTAATAACAAGTGCAACTATGTTTTTTCCCTCAACAGGTCACCTGTGTCTATGAGCCTTTAGAAAAAGTATATACAACTCATTATGAGAAGTCCTACTCGTCGAGTTGAATTTTAGCTCGAACAAGAGCCTGCGATCGATTTATTACCGAGTTTCAAGAGAAGTTTAACTTCCAATCTTATCACTGGCGTTTTGAATGCCACCACGCGATGCCACTAAAAAGTTCTAGCTCATGCTAATATAAAACAAAGAGGATGTGATGGTGATGCTTATATGTTAGGGAAACCGAGACAAGGTATGTTTGGGAGTCTTAAGGAATTTATGGCTTGGACATTATGCCAGAATATTTAGGCAGTCAATGTACTTGGCCGTGCGAGAGCGTAACAATGTTGGCAGTAAATTTATTGTACGTTGTTGTTCAGCAGAAAGCACGAGCAGGACAATTTTATGTGTTGTAAGATATTCTTCTGAGGCACAATTTTGGTAACACTGCAACTCCACAGTGTTCCGCAGTGACTCTCCGCAAGTGATTGTTGTTAAAGGGAAGCTCAATTACATCCGAACACTACAAATTCGGCGGATCTCATGCTCAAGTCGGAATCGTTGTCAGTTGTGGCTTTTTTATCTTAGCGTAATTGTTAAGTGTAAAGAACATCTAACGACAATGACAGGAATGTTCATACAAAATGACGCAAATGGAGTATAATTTCAGTCTCTTCTCTGCAGCGGACTTCAATGTTCCGCTGCCGACTTTCTGGACAATGCCCTTTCGGGGCATTGTCCAAGAAAGGCATTGTCCTGCCAGTGACCCGAAGCGAGTCACGGTGCTCGCTTAATTGCAAACGATTTCGTACAGCTTGAACAAGATAGGAAATAAAGTAAATGTTAAAAGTAGTTTTTTCTGCTCCGGAGAAATTATCAATGCTGTGCAGGCGTCTGAATGATCATGCCACCGACGAAAAAGTTTCACTCCTAACCATATAGGAGGCGGTTTGTAGCATGCGCAGTGGGTGTGGTTTTGATTTCCCCGAATTGCGGAGAGGAGTGCGTCGGTCAAACGGGCAAATGTTTAAATGAGCGATTGAAAGAGAATTTTTACATTGTTCACACAGACCTTCAAGGTCATCTTGGTGTTCACTGCAGAGACTGCGGTTGTGTGCCTGAATTTATTAAATGTGTCGTAATTTCCAAACACCGAGAACAGCTTACCCATGAGATTAAAGAGGCTGACAAGATACAGTGGCTTGGTGACCTTTGCATCAACATGCCATATTTTGCCCTCACCAAAAACGAAATCAAGTATATGGCTTTCATGGGATAGGGTATAATGAGAAGCGTGACATCATGAAAAACATTTTATTTTTTTCGGTTCATGTCTAAAGTATATATTTCAGGCAGTTTCTTAAATAAAGCTAAGTTCAAGTTAGCTCTGTGTTGTGTCCTTTCTTCAGTACTCGTATTTTTGCTGCACAGTCATGTCGATATTGGATCATCAACTCGTCCAAGCTTCCAATTTATCACGTACCAACATAGACACTGGTGGCTCGTACCCATTTGCATATAACCAGTGCTCAAAGTGGTCTATATCGGATGCGCGAACTATTTGAGAACTTAATCATGACTTCAAGATCCGTGGGGATATGTAAGTCGAGAGCCGAAATATTCGTTATAAATTTTTACACTCTTCCTGTTACCAGAGTTTCAATAGGTTGTTATATGAAACCCCCATTGACTCAATTATTGACTTATTTCGACCTTGATAGTGGTAACACACTCGGATTATAAATTTCATGTTAATGCTGAGCACTACTTCCACAATATCAGCTTTCAGGGATTTTTTAACGTTGTACAGTGACTGGTTAGTCCCCCGTCTTCGCAACGCTGTTCATACGTATCAGCGTAGTAGGTTGATATTGAGAACAGGTTGAAGTCACTTTGAAGATAACGCGGCCGCAGATGTTGACAGTCAGCCATTCCTGGATTGCGCAGGCCCACTGCGAAAACTAAAATCCATTACTTTGGAGTGGTGCGTAATGCGTCATGTGCTTCGTTCTTGATTCTGCCACTTCAAACTCGTCGGGAATGGTCATAATTGCCTTTTCAAGGTTCTCACTCCTCATGGCCTCCACCTGCTGGTGAAACGCAACCGCCTGAATGTCATCTGGTCGCTGGCAGTGGTTATTTCTCTTTCTCTCCGATGATAATTGGCCTCACTGCAAAAAGAGAGCATCTGTCGACATTCAAGAAGGTGGCCATCTTGAAGTCACTGTGATTTACGTGTGTGGCGATTAAGAGAGTGCACGGCTTTATCTTCGGTTTCAAACTGAAAGCTCATACGTTGGACGTGTGGTGAATAGGTGACAGACGGGTTATTAAAGACGAAATTAAGGCGCCTAGACAAATGGAATAAGAATGTAGGTATCTACGGCGATTCAAACCCGTGTCCTATCGGAGATTAGAACCCGATATTTGGGCACCTACCGAGTGGCCCAAGTTGTGGGTACACGGCAAGAGAGCACCCGAAAGGCGGGGGGAAGAACCCAATCCAGCTTCGCATTTAAAACTGAGGAGGACAATAGTTGTCCCGGCGTGATATGTGTGGTGAGGTAAATCGCTAACCTTAAGAGGAAGCGTTACCAAGGGAGCTCCTCTCTAAAGGGACGGGAACGCCGTTTTCAGGGCATGCAATGCTACGGAACGTGATGACCGTTGTGGCATTTTAAGGACAAGAAGATTCAATCATAACTGCATAAGCAGATTGTTAATTTATTCTATCATTTTCTTGAGAAGTATTCTTAAAAATGGGAAAATAAGAAAAGGGAGACGGGGATCAAGGTAGAACTACATAATTTAGGAATAAAAAATGGTATCACAATTCCGTAGACGGCACCAAAGGTCACATCTAATGCAAAGGAAATTGATCTATTTTATGCTGTTCTGTAATGCACCATTGATTTGCGAGTAGAACGCTTGGAAAACTCTCTTAGACGATGTAATAATTTCATGTGAGCTGTAATCTCATTTGTTCAATTGATATGCCATATCAGCTACCATGAAACCATAAGAGCTGTATGAAACACAGAGTTGCCTTTCTCTGTGTTTCGTACTGAGTTTGGACTTGTAAACTTTTTAGACTTTCATTTATGTTGCCGACGTGTGGCAATTTCGTAAACCATTTGAGCCACTAAATTGAAATTGTGCCAACGGTAGCTAAAAAGTTCCTTTTCTTTAAAATTGAACGTATACGAAAATTGAACGTATATATATAGAGCGGTATTTGTTTTTCTTTAAAATTGAACGTATATATATATATATATATATATATATATATATATATATATATATATATATATATACCGCGGTATTTGTTAAGCGGTTTTCTTCAGAGCACATTTGCGCTTTGCATGTATTATAATAAGTAAATTGGAGTTTGTTCCGAGGTAAAACCTCCTCTAGCTCATCGAGCTAGAGGAAGTTTTTAAAAGTTACGCGAAATTCCTATTGCGCTTTAAGGCATGTGAAAATACCCCGCCACAGGGACCAAGTGGTGTGGCGCCGGTAACGTGGCCAAAAACTACAAGGACCTAGGAGAGGCCCCAGATGCAGACGCATGCTGCCGCGACCACGACTTCGCTACGGAGAGCATACCACCCCACAAGTCAAGTCATGGCCTGCAGAACAAGCTTTTTTATACAATGTGAGCTCACTTTGTCCGGAATTTGTGCCATGGAAAGTGGCGCCTCCCACAACTAAGCGGGATTCGAATGTGCATTTGTTAAGAAGTGAGCGTCTTCTCTCAACAAGTACGTTGGCCACACTGCTTGTGGCGCCCGTATGGGAGATGAGAAGCACAGAGAATGTGTAAAGAGAAATTGAAGGACGCTTAAGCTTCGCCTTTAAGAGTAGAATGCGATATCGTTATCGGGACCCGTTCGCATCCCATCGTTCGCATACAAGTAGGCTTCATTCACTGCAACACTGAACGTGGAAAAGCCAGCTTACAAAGACCAAGCTTACACATATCCTCTTAAAGTCGGCTTCACTTTTAAACAGAAATGCATTGCTGGAAATACGTTTTCCCAGGGGCAATATAAGTGGTCTTATATTAGAATGTGAGGGCCCTAGGAGCTTTTTTATTGTTTGAATAATTGTTTGCTATTGCGCCGACGCGCGCACGTGTCCAAAACAAATTAGAAGGCGAAGTGCCAATTTGACTGGCCTAGGATACGAGCTACACCTGGATATCATTTTCGCAAGTAACCGAACGCGCGGCTGTAGGTCTGGTAGAAATGCTGGAAAAGGGGTTTGTGTTTGAGTTTCCTCGTAGCAGAATTAGGTTTTCTCGTGCATTCAAATTAAAATCCGACGCCGATTGGTAAACAATCCGACGGCGAATCCAACGCCTAATGGTAAAGTCATTCTTAGCCATTTTTCTGACAGATTTCACTTTGAGAAATTCAATTTTTGTTCACCAAAAGCTTCGACCACGTGGAGGGCCTGTGCGGTAGGAGTAGTTGGGGATGATTTTCTTTGCAACTCGCTGACATCGCACGCTGACGCCGGATTTTCTGCGACACGGGCCCCTAGCGCTATCGCGTTAATATGTAAGGACGGCATGTGGCAGATGCCTGTTTGCTAACCTACACCTGGGAGAGAGAAAAAGGGAAAAGAAAGTTAAAAAGCAAGAAGAGTCAGTGAGCGTACACCCAAGGAGGAACTTTCACTCACAAGTTTGAAAAGTATAACGAGCACAAAATAAACATGATGAGGCGGGAGACAGGACCGGTGCTCATATACAACTGAGTTTCTTTGAAACCGTAAACAGCCTCATCATTTGGTTTAGCATAACTGCGTCACCTGAACTGGTCATACAGACATTTTGATTAAATAGTTAACTGGAATCATTCATACGATTCAATGATTTCATCCGGTGCGCCTTCACTTTTAACATGTTTTCCAACACAGTGAATCTCTATAATCACGTGACGGTTACCACATATATTAATTGTGAGCCCATGCCCCATATCCTTCTTCTCTTTCACTGTTAATTTTGTACTCATTTAAATCTTTCAAATATCTGGTAACTCGACCAATAACGAACATTGTTAAGACGCACTTCCCTGACATTTATTGACAAGCGCTTCTATTGACCAGTTGTTTTGAAGGAATGCAATAGCATTTTGGTGGCCTTGTGTATGCCATAGTTCTTCGGTCAAGGTTCCTGGACGTTTGCCTTTGATAGCGGTATGTCATCTAAGCAGCTTATACATACTTTAGTACTTTAAATACCATGACTGCGATTTCGCGTCTATTCCTGTCGCCCAGGTGGATATCTAATTATGCATTCGACTACACGTTAGTCAAGTAATCACTATGCAATTCTTTCAGAAAAACAAATACTTTCAGGTTTCAATGGCTGAATAAATCCTTAATGGGTCGATCAGTTGATGGGGTTCTAGTAATGGAAGAGGAGTTTAATTTCTTGACATATCCACGGCCGAGGGAAAATAGCAGCTTTTAGCAAAATGTTCACGCGTTGATGTTCACGCACTGGTGGAGAACTCAGCGATAGTACATAATTATTTACGTCACTTGAGACAGCGATTTCAAACTGACGATATCTTGAACAGTGGGACAAATGTTTACCGCATAGCTTCAACCTTGAAATGTGCTTGTTATTTACAATAAAAAAATCATGTATTTACTTGAACTTGAAGCGCAATTGTGAAACGTCCAGTGCGAGGACATTGTGTCCTTTGATGCCTTCTGCGGCCATGGACATGACACCTATGCGCAAAAAATGGCTTAATTCTCCAAGCCAGAATAACAATGAATTTTCGATGGTGCAAGGACATGTGGCGCAAAATTAGATTTATTGCAATAAGATGGAAACTGACTATGCAATATTTTGGTCCAACCAAACAAGCTGGCATATGAAGACAGCGTAAATTAGGGAAGTCTGCATGTTGATCTTTGCTTATTTACAATTTTAGCGTACTAACGACATCCCTATGTTTACTGTACGCGTACCGAACCGTGAAATGACATTTACCACATAAGCTTTTCGGTTTTTTGTAATATGGTACCCGATCACACGGGTTTTCCTCGGACCCTTCACTGCATATTAAATTAGAACTTGCAACAGCTCTCTCTGCATAATTGACATATTTGCTTGTCCGCGAATTACGCCACATCGGTAAGCGTGGGCTGATGTCTTTACGCACAGACCTTGCGCTATCCCAATATGTTTTGTTATAAGGGTGCAAAAGCGGACTGGTAGTGCCAAATACAAGTAAACCGATTCATAAATTCAGTTATATTTCCTTATTAGACAATAATATAAATATTCTTCAAAATTATAGTAGAATTTAATGTTGAAAACATGGCAGTAGTCTGTATTGTGAAAAAAGACCATTGGTAATTCATACCCTGGTGTTCTAATGAAGTCACACCAGCCCATTTACGTTTTCTCGTGTATGTAGCACAACGTGTAGCAATGACAGCATCAGGATTTAAAACACTAATGCGCCATCGTTTTAAAGGTGGGAAAACAAACCATGAAGAGAACAAGCGATTACGTCACCAACAAACCTGGCAGCAAACATGCAGGCATGAGAAAAACTTCACCCCAATTCGCTGTTGCTAAAAATATTACGGCAGAACAATTGACATATTGTAACGTACTTGTTTCCTGAACAAACCACTTACCTAAATTATCCCGTACATATGTACAACCAGTACATTTATTATTTCATGTCTTCCTGTAGTACAATAATTTATCGGTTTGCTATATTTCGTTGACAACCGAAGTATCTTTGCAGCGATGATACATTTCGTATATTCGTAGTACAATACAATCGTCCACTGTCGGTTAAAAGCTGGCACTTACACCATTCAACATGGGTCGGCCACATGGACATGTCATTGCGCTATGTTATTGAAGTGCGTTGAACCGCTGGCCCATGCACAAATATGGAAATGTGGATGTGAAATTTTGGAAATCAATGTCAATCGAATCAAACTTCCATGTTCAAGGTTCACCTGCTCATACACCGCAAGTGTTTTATTAAGAACGTTTATATTCCAAAAGTGAGATAATGCACTCAATGTATAATCATCCCACAATATGCCATTTTACGAGAGCTTTAGCACCTAATTTACGCGAAGTCATTCTTGCTTTACAGGACGAGATGCGACGCAGATAAACTGTTGTTCAACTGTCTCGCGAAAGCTACAAGTGTTACTGCTCTTTCTGTCGGTGTCACCTATTTTGACATACTTAGGACGAAGTGCTACATGTTCGGTCGTCCAACAAAATGCGTCGACAAAGAAAGGTGAGATTACCATTGAACACGTTATTGTGACTCGGCTTTCTAAACTGTTGCCTCTATTGGGGAGTGCGAACTCTATGTACTGCATACTACGCATACTATGTAGTGATTTTTGTGGCGATAGAGTTGTCAGCTGAATAGGAGATTCGCAGCGTCAAATAATTTCAGAAATTTGGAATACTATAAATTTCGGTAATGAGAAGAGAGAGATGGAAAATGATAAATGAAAGGCAGGGAGGTTAACCAGGACTGAGCCCGGTTGGCTACCCTACACGGGGGAAGAGAAAAGGGGAGAGAAAAATTAGGAGAAGAAGAGAAAGTCCACTGTGGATATCGTCGACGTGGCAATATATCACTGGCTCTATATCACTGGCAGTCACTGAGTCTGGATCACAGATGGTTACTCAGTCGGGTAGTTTTTAAAAAGGTCATTCGCTATCAAAACGGGCTTTGGTAGGCGTGAGAAGAGGATAACTCCTCCTTCCTTGTTCTTTCTCTTTGACACTCTTTTGATAAACTTTACAACTCCAGCCTATCTTGCCCGATGGATGCCATTTCCTCCTCAATTACATGTTGAAATTGTGACCTGTGAGACCGAGACTGATTCTACCATAGACAAGCGCAACGACATTGATTCTGCACTTAAATTTGATTGGCTTGCAGTCACAGCAAGCACTATCCCGTCGGGAACACCATTTTTGTGATGATGGGTTCGTGCATGACTTTTCAGCCGAGTTGTTGTCTCGGTGTTAGAGATACGCAATACAAGCTGTAACTTACAACTACAAAAACCCTTGGTTTAAAAATACTGAGACGTGACAAAGGATTTAGGCAGAAAACTGGCCGAGCATTGACTGCGCATTTTAATAAATTTTACAACAGAAAAGATATGATGATATCACACAAAGAAGTCAACGTTTCTCATCGACAAAATCATAGCAGCCAGGACATGTTAGGCATCAACAAAGAGTCCACTATTTCCAAACACCAAAACAATTTGGAGTTTTAGGGAAGAGTTGACCAGTAATCGCTTTCTGGTGGCCTGAAGAGTATGCACAGGGAGATCATGACCATACTGCGGCATAATCACATCACGGAAGAGACATAACTTTTTGTCAGCGAGGAGATAAAGTGGTACTTGAAAACATTACACGCTAATAATTTGTCATGTGACAAAATAACGAACATTTACGCCTACTCCCGAGTTCCGAAACACTAAAAAATTTGCAAGGGGTTGATTTGCAACTGCGTGTGTCATGACGTTTGTATTGTTGTAGGAACTTGTCAGATTTTTTTGTAGCTACCTGGAATATCAAATTATTATCGCCAAATTTTACGGTGCCCATCTTATAATTACCCTTCTTTTTTATGAATTTATCTTGTTGGGGCTACGTTTGGCTATGCATCACAGAATACTCCTGTGCAGTTCACTAGCAGCGAGGTACTGTTTATTTGGCTGGTTTATTAAGACCATATATCAGTCTCTTGTAGGTTATATTGTCGCGGTTCCACGCATAGAGAACGCGTCAATGTGTTGCAGGAAACAAATTGTTGTCTATGCAGGTTTGTTGATTATTGTGCAAATAAGCAATTGACCATTTGCAGTAATAACTCATAAAGCATGAATGGTACATACCATTCATGTTGTATACCTACTTCGAGCACTTTTCTCGAAAATACCATGGATCATGCAGGACAATTGGGTCTGTTCAGGGAGATTACCTGAAGCAGCAGGCATGGTTCGCACGACAAATCGCAATGTCCAGCTGGATAATTATATATATTCATTGATTAACTTTAATTTTAAAATTTACTTTAGCACCGATATCCAAACGCAAAATTGAAGCCGTGGAGTACTGAAGTGATGTCTGCTTAGAAGAAATCTTATGATTAGCGCCACTTTTTGAGAGGATACTCTTCTCAAAAATCTACTAAAGAATGTAATTGCGCTCAAGTTGAGATCATCCGGTACTTGACGCACGCTTCTGGGAAAAATTTAACTCGAACCTCAATGTATTTCGCAGCGCACTTCCAGGTCGGATTTCACCTAAGTGGAGCTAGTCAGGATTTCAGCAAAGCAAGCAGAAGGTCACAACAATTCGCTACAATTTCGCAGTTGCAACATACGCACTTTGGTTCATTTAGTCATATAAAGCAAGAAGTTAATGACTGAACGTTTCACAATAACCTCATAAACATTGCGAGCTTTGTTTAGGAAAGTTTTGCCTCTACAAGAAATGCACCTGATAAGTGGTAAAGCTCTGTCTGTCGCAGGCTAATTTTAAAGAAGCTGTTCAATGTAAAAACAATAATGCCAAGAAACAGAAAACTGAATGTTACAACTCATTTTGCAGGTTGCGAACGCCAAATCTGAAGGGACCGTGCAAGAAATTCAAGGTAGACATTTTGAAGCTTAAGAAATGGCGAATTTACGACCCACCTAACTTCTTTGCGGCCTTCTTTAAGGCGAAAGCAAGAAGGAAGAACGCAGGCGTGTTATGGACTTCTGAAGAGTAAAATATAAGGAATGAAATATTCTCATCGTGGGAAAGCACTCATAGAAAAGACCATAAGACATAACCTACACAAGCACACCAAATACTACGCATTGATGATGTGTTATCGCTTGTTCATCAGCGTTAACTTAGAAAAAAAACGTTATTCTTTACATGCCCCGCCGTTTGTACAGCTTCATTTTCATTAGCGTTATCCTGCACACCTGTGCGTTTTGTATTCACCGATAAATTCAAAACTAAGTGATGGACCTTTCCTTAAATATACAGCGAGCGTTTTTGAAACGCAATAAAAAACGTGGGCAGCTTGCACTACTAGTGCAAGGCTTGTTTTACTAGGCTTCGCTATGTCTTGCTAGGAAATTCCAATGGCTGCTAGGCACGGTATTCCGATTCGGCTCGCAGCCGATGCGCAGATTCTCGCTTGACAGCGCTATGCGCTTCAAGATGAGAGGCTGCTTCTTCGGGAGTCCGGATCTGCTTTGGTCGTCCCATGTCAAGGCTACATGTGCTCGGCACAGAGTCAACGAGAGTTCTGCCGCCGTCGTGGTGGCTCCGAGCTTTATCTCCCCGGTGACGTCACGGCCAAGCTGCGCCTCCACACTTGACGTGGCGTGGCTGGTCATAACCTGCCGAGCTGCTGCCGACGTCACCCGCGTTTCCCCGGAACGAACGCGGGAAACGGGGAACGCGGGCGGCGTCAGCAGCAGCTCTGCGCGTTGCCTCGTTGTTGCTGCTACAACTTCTTTCTCTCTCTATCTCGCTTTCATTTTCTCTTTCCCTCTCCCGAGCATTGGCTCGCCATGCTCATGCTTTCCTTCCCGCTCCTTAAAGGGCAACTCCGCTGATTTTTCAATGTCAACGGATGTCGATGAAATTCACTGGGTAGGTTACTGTGCACACTTCCGTCATGTCCCAAGAAAAACAGGTTTGAGAATTGCACAGATATTTTAGAAATGAATTTAATTAACTTCCTCGAACACGCTACCTCACCTCCTCCTCAATTACAGGCCACATTGTGAGTGACGTCAGAAATGGTCCACGCGGAGCATGCCGGGATCATGCAGACGACAGCGACGAGAGCGTGGAGGCACGGCCATTACATAAAAAAAGTCGCAGTTTCACCCGAAAGGCGAAGCATCAATTGCGACAGCAAATTAGTAGAGGGCTATACGAAGTAAGGATAGTAGTTTAATCAGCTGTATAAACTTGGACATGTAGCAGCAGCAGCAGTAACGCGCAGAACTTTTGTCGACGCCGGCAACGTTTTGCCCGCGTTCGCACCGAACGCGCGCGGCATTGGTGACTGTTGCCAGTGTCTCTGGTGGCGGCTCGGGGGTTTTAGACGAGATCAGAACGGGGCACTCGTCGAGCAGCGTCCGAAGTCTTGACTACCTTCTCACCTCGCAACGTTTTTATATAAATACGCATTTGGTGCCACCACGGCCTTTCGCGCGTCAGAAGAAGTCGCGTTTGCTCTACATATGTGGTGATTGTAAAGGAGGAAAGAGACGCTTAATTCTTCAGCCCTTCAGGGAGCACGGCGCAGGACGCGCGTTTGTTCTCCGCCGTGCGTTCACTCCCGGTGAAAGCGCGCGTCCCTCGCGCCATTTCACTCGCACATACAGCGTCCGGCGCGCGGCGACGATTTCATCCCCATTGACGTCATACGGAGCCTCACGGCGACAGCGACGGCGACGACGACGGCGACGGCAGAAATCTGCTTCGGAGTGTCCATATAATTGCTATCACAATAAAAGGCACCTTTTTATGTAGCTGCCGTGGTGGAGAAGACGACGATCGTGAGCTAGTGCTTGGCATGAGAAGTTGCTGTCGCGAGAAGTTGCGTTCCCTGTGGACGCGGGCAAGTGATGGGGTGATGGTAAATGATGTTGCGTTGTTGGCTGCACGAACTTCAGCCCTCGCCATCCGCACACACAGTTTGAGCCGATGCCGATCGCGTTCAGCCGAGGCAGCGCCTAGAGGAAGCTCTGGCCGAGGTTAAGCCTATAACACAGTCGCCGAGTTCGTGCGCCTACTGCTGGCGGACCTGCGCGACTGACCTGAAGCTAATTAAGCCATTAGGATAAAGAAAACTGCTTATGTAGTTCAGTTTTGACCATACGGATGTGGAATAAGCTATTCCTTATTTCGTACAGTGCACACGCAAAAAGCTTGAAGGGACGACACGACGCGCTATCAACAACCGTACGTTGCCGTTCTCGAAGGCACCCAGTCGCACTCGCCGGCGCTTCCCTAAATTAAATCTGACTACGTACATGGGTTTATTTTTACGTCATAATTGTTCTGCTGACTCATTATTTAGCTTCCAAAGTGCACTGTTTGCCTCATATACCCTAAATTGGCCGCAAGCGGAGACCTCTTCAATACCACAGCGTAAAGAACCGCCGCGCGCGCTCAGCTGCCAACAGTGTCACATCGGTGTTTCCGCATGAAAACTATGCGTTCTCTAAATGAACGATGATACGCTCAAAGTTCTCGTCTGTATCTGCTTATGAGATACATTGTGTGCATGAAGAGAATACGACGAACGATAAGTAGGTAGCCTAACAACGCTTCCGTATACTACGGCCTCCCGCTCGCTGTTTTCGAAGGTCGCTCATATCAGCGCAACTCAGATGCAACGCGCAACGGTGCTTACATGCACAAAATCGGCGTGTTTTGCTATGTTCTGACATTATTGATGGCACTGATGAGCGGATGGAATTAAATCTAAAGCGAACGACGAGTGGTTGCTGTACCTGTCAGTGTAAACAAATGCACCGGATCGCTGTTTTTGACTGTCAGCTGCGTGCTGGCGGGATACAAATGCGGAAAGTCGTCCTCCACATCTTACAGTGTGGATACCAAGAGTTTTTCTGAGAAGGAGTAAAACACCTAAAAAAGCAAGCAACACGTATAAAACCAGTGGTTATGGCTACGCTCGGTCTCCATGTGGCAGCGCGATATGCTGCGCATAGGCGCTGACTCTCGTGGTGGCGGGTCGAATGCGAACGGCGATCCGTGGCTATTGAATTCGTCAGAATCAAAGCTGTCACTGTTCCGAATAGGTGGTGTGCAGCTTACAATGTCACCCGAAGGTCCGGCGCGGTCACGAATAAGCTGAGCGGCTGCTCTTTGCTGGTTGCGTTCGCCCCACGGGCGAGACCGGCATGCGTTGCGCGCGTTCCCCGCCGGAGATACACTCGTGACGTCACACGAAGAGGTTTGCTCGGCTGCTTGGTCAAGTTTCGATTTCGTTTTGCGCTTTTTGCATATTTAAAATTTGCGGGACAATTCTCCTATCAGACGCGTCACTGGAGGGTCTCGGGAGCCTAAATATTTCATTACCTTGACATCGTAAGAACATCGCTGGAGTTGCCCTTTAAAGTCCCATGTCAAGGCCACATGTGCACTCCACGGAGAGGAGGGGAATCACACGGAGAGGAGGGGAATCGCACGCCGCTCCGCGAGGTGGTTGCTAGGCAACACGCGGTTTCTTCGTCGTTCAGCAAGGTTTTGTGTACACGCTCCACAGACTGACAGTCGGCCTAAACAGCTCCGCTGGTAAAAGGATGGCACACTTGTGCGATAATCCACAATCAGAACGCGATTTTAAACGAAGTTCTATGGAGCTTCTGTATTTCATAATTTTATAGCAACTGTACTTCATAGTAATTTATAAGGTAAATTATTTAAGTAGGAACTTTATAGTAACTGCAATAAAACCAAACCCTTAAAAAGGTATTGTCCACATAACCTAGAAATTCCAACTCAGGGGCATTAGTTCTCCCAAGACACCGAAAATACTTGCCTATAAATCTCTTAAAGCTTCTGAGCCGTGAAATTGGGAATTTACTGAAAACGTGGCAATTACTGATACACTTGAAATTTTGTACGTGCATCAGCCATAAAGCCATCAGCCAGCACCGATGCAAGCTTTAACAGCAAGAAAAATGCATCCCATTCGGTGCCCCTCGACGCGATACTATGACAACCTGTGCCTATCCCAAATGCAGTAATGCTGCAATTACGCTTCGTTATCGATTCCCTAAGCGATAGATGTAAATCCGTTTTTGCTGCAGCATTCAAATATTGCAAAGACGTCAAATTCAAAAGTGCTATCCACAAATAATAGAATCGTTAACTAAAGAAAGCAGAGAAGAGCACGTCTTCTCCGTACAGTTAGCTCTGCTGACCGCTCTTCAAGTCGCCCCAAGGTTTCTTCGTTAGCACGGGCGAGTACCCCTCAGTAACGCGAGCTACAGTGTCATAATCAACGCCGTCGTTCTGCATACTTTTAAACGCATTTTCGCCTCTGTCAGTAGAATATACACACTTCTACTTTGACGCTGATTCGTCTACCTAAAGTAGTGAATGCTGTGTACATGGAATTCTTCTCGAACAAGACCGAGAAAAAACGCACTATAGCTGACTTCGATGACAATCAGTACCAACGCTGCTGAAGGTTCCTATTCTAACGAAACACGCGGTGGCTGTCCTTTTTCTTAACAACAGTTTAGAATAAATGTCAGAGTAGAACGTGTGTTGTAGATTGTGTTTATAGTTATTATTAGTTAGTTATTAGTTAGTTCTATTATTAGTTATTAGTTAGTATTATTCATTGCCTTATAACTGTTTAGGCCTTTGCGGCGTTATTATGCTTGATTTCAACGCTTCGAAGGGTGATCCTTGGGCGGTTTACGTACATTCTACTTTAATCTCTTGGCCTATAACACATGTAGTGTCTAGAGACGCTTCTAAAGACTTCTTTCTTTCGACTAGTGAGTGTAATCACTAGGCTAGGACTAG
The DNA here is from genome assembly GCF_013339745.2 of Dermacentor silvarum. Taxonomy (NCBI): domain Eukaryota; kingdom Metazoa; phylum Arthropoda; class Arachnida; order Ixodida; family Ixodidae; genus Dermacentor; species Dermacentor silvarum. The sequence continues at coordinate 130,323,222 of NC_051160.1, forward strand.
TCACAAGTCACTAGCTCACGACGCATTTCCGTCGAAATGCGCTACGGCACGTACTCCTGCCTCATAGTTGTGTAAACATATATATATATTGAACGAGAAGAAAGGGAATCGAGGGGTCCCAATTTTTATTAGTCATATCTAAGAAGCCAACAAACACGGACACAACGGAGAACATAGGGGAAATTATTTGTACTTACTAACTGAATTAAAGAAATTATAAATTAATGAAAATGGATGAAAAAACAACTGGCCGCAGGTGGGGAACGAATCCACTTCTTCGCATTATGCGTGCGATGCTCTCGCCATTGAGCTACCGCGGCGACGTTTTCCCAGCCACTTTCTGGGGTCTTTATGTCTTACAACTAGAATTAACCCTGAGAGTGTTAGCCAGCGCCACCACTCACAAACTTGGACATTTTCATTTAAATTATTTTTATCATTTCTCTAATTCAATTGGTAAGTACAAATAATTTCCCCTACGTTATCCTTGGTGTCACTGTTTGTTGACTTCTTATGATATATATCTATATATGCATATATAAATAAAACATTCTCACTGAAAGTCCTTGCTGGGTTCGAAAGGAGAACGGAGGGACCGGGAGGCTAGTTCCATAAAGTTCCCCTTATCGTCAGGTGCAGGCCAGGGCTTGAACTGTAGCGGCGTCCTGCGCCAGTCGGAAAACCCAGAGCTGGTCTTTTGGGCATTCGCTGAGCAATATAGCCTCCCACTGCTCAGGGGTATTTATTTCAGTATTTGGTTTATGCCATGTCTGATATCGTTTGGAGCTGACGGGCATGCCCATATAATCGGATGGAGGGCTGCACGTAGTTTATTGCATGTCTTACAGGGCGATGAGTGTGCTTCTGTGTGTATTCGGTGCATGAGTAGTGGTGTAGGGAAGGTGCTTGCTTGTAGAAGTCTGCACGTAGTTGCTGGATGTTTGTGTAATGATTTGTCAGGAGTAGAGTATTTGTAGCGAGCATTTCGATAATATTCGAGGATTTCTCCGTCAGTTCGACATATATCTTTCTCCGTAAATTGCTCGAATAATATTAGATCTCCCATTTCTTCGTATTGGGAAACTGTTCTTTCTTGATCTTTTTCTGGTTCTGGGGGGCGTCGTTATGTTTGGTTCTCTTCGGAGACTTGTTGTCCGGAGAGAGATGGGCGACGCAAGCACCGTGGGCAGCGATATTTCTAAATACGCCTGTATGGCCTGGCGTCCAGATCAGTCGAACTGTTCTTGTGCGGGTAGGATTTGTTCCAATGAGAATTCGTTATGAATGAGCTGGTATTGTCACGAGACCGTTACCCAAGCACGCGCACGAGGACGCAGCGAAAGGAAAACGATGATGGCGTGGCTGAGCTATTGCGTGGATTTCGGCAGATCACCTGTTGTACATAGGCTACTCTAAATACATATTTCTCCTGTCGCCCTCCTTGTCACAATATAAGTCCCTTGGTGAAATTTATTAGGGCAGCTTTGCAGTCGGTGCTAATGCTACTGCAGCTTTGTCCCCTTCTTCTGTGTGTTTGGGAAGTATGGAGCTAGTTGCTGTGATATCCATTTTTGTGCCCGTAACAGCTGCCAGGGTCATGGCTGGTTGTGACGGATACCATGCAGCATCAACATAGGCCACATATGTTCAGCGTCTTTGAACACTTTGTTGAGTCTTTGTGCTGTTGCTTTCCGATGCTCTGCGTTATGGTTTGGGTGCATGTTCTAGGGGTGTTCCTGGTGTCCGGTAGAATAGCTCTCTTTTCTAGAATTCGCGTCTTGTATTGTATTGCCAGCTTGTTTAGTGTGGTACGTCCTGTCTTCGTGTGTGCTTGGCGTTCATGAACGTGAAGAAAGGGAACCGAGGGGCCCGATTTTTATTAATCATATCATAAGAAGCCAACAAACAATGACACCAAGGACAGCATAGGGGAAATTATTTGTACTTGCTAATTGAATTAAAGAAAGCATCAATGAATGGAAATGGAAATGCATGAAAAACAACTGACCGCAGGGGGTGAACGATCCCACGTCTTCCCAGTACGCCTGAGATGTTCCTACTATTGAGCAGGCGTTCATAGTGTGATGTTCTCTGTGCTTCTATAATTTCGCCCAGTGTATTGTGTAAACCTAGGCCTTATAGTTTTTCGTTTGCTGTGCTTGGAGGAAGGTGCAATGATTGTTTTCATGCTTTCCTTATCATTATGTCAATAATGTGTTTGTCGGTATGCGTGAAACTTAAAAATGGCGCTGTATACGCTATATGGGAGATGACATAGGCTTGTACCAGTCGAATTATATTGCTCTCTTTCATGTCCGTGTGTCTGGTAGCAATGCTAGAAATAAGCCAACACACCTGTACCGTGTGTGCCTTTAGCGTTGCATTGTTGTGGCGTTTTTTTTGTCACTTTGTATATTCAATCCTCGTAGCCTTAGGCATGAAACCTGGGGTACGGGTATAACTTTGATTTCCAAGGCAATTCCTTGTTGGTTAGAGGTTCGCGATTTTCTTTGATATTTTGGTTTGATCAGCTTTGGTTTGATTTCGCCGGGGAACAAGAGAGTCCTCTCGGCTCGACGTACGTCGTGACTCTATTTATTGCTTCCTGAAGGTTCTCCTGGATTTCGCCATCGCTGCCCCCGGTCACCCATAGCGTTATATCATCCGCATATAAGCTGCGGTGTAGGCGCGGTACGTTCTCGAGTCTTCCGGGAGCCCAGTAAGTGCAATGTTGAATAAGATGGGTGATAGCACCGGTCCTTGAGAGTGCCTTTATAAGTACTAATAAATTACTGATTATTATTATTTACAGAGTAGAAGTTGAGATCGCTGGTACTAATTTGTTGTTCAATCTTCTTTGCTGTATAAGCCATAGCATATAATGGCACATATCCATTTGGCGAAGGAGGTGGTAGCCCAAAATGATGAATATCAACGTAGCTGTTTGATGTTGTGAACTTTTACATTAAAAGGCAGGCGTGCTTTAGGGATACTTACGAGGCGAAAGTATTTGTACATGTTTCATGTGATACATTACTTGACTCCAGTAAACTTTTGGTATGCTCATGGTTCCTTACTTGGGCGCTATAACGTAAAATGATTCCAAACTGTTTTGATTCCAATTTCTGCAATCAGCTTCCGCGATTGGTCAAAACATTTTCGGGCCACTCCCAACTTCGCCTGTCTGTCACGCGACGTCATGAAAACCGTGATAGCTCCCCGTCTGATATAACGAGTACACACTGATTATGCATGATTAAACCGCACAAAAGAAAAATAATCATTCCTGATTCAACGCCTTTTCACCATTAGCCCTCTGCTATTGGCCCAATGTTTTCTGGCTACGCCCACATCGCCTGTCTGTCACGCGTCCTGACAAAACCGCGAAAACTCACCACGTCAGAGTGACGAGTAGGCGAAAAAAATGCATTAATATGCCGAAGAAAACTGAAAAATTTTCTGAATAGCCACAGACTGCCCCGTTCCGAAAGGAATAGAAGATGGCTGCCCGCCGATCGCTCAGGCCCTCGCTACTCCCACCTGCCGGTGAACATGTATTTATTTGCGCATGATAAACCTTTTTGTGTGGCAGTAAAAACCTTATCCAGCCCTTTCGACATGCATACGACATCGCTCTTCCAACTCTTCATTGCTGAGGATCCGTTTTAGCGGCATTCTTATCCTTCCGTTGCACGCCACCGCGATTTTCGACGAGCCACCGGAAGCTAAGTAAGGCGAAGCGGACCGATTGGAGGAGCCGGCACCACCCTCTTCATGCGGTTATTTATTTTCACTGTGCTGGCTCGGCCCCATCGAAACCCTCTTCGTTAGAGCTTGCTCCTCGCCTCTTGACAGCCAATTAGATAAGAAAACCGCTGAGTGTAGACAATGTTATTGGTTTTGAAAGCGAACAAAGGTGACCTCCTATAAACGAGGAGAGTGTTTGATTGGGTTGTTCAGACAACGCTGCGTGTCACTGCCCGATGCTTGCGTCGGTGGTTACGTAAATTTGACGTCAAGAGTTTAGAATCAAAACAGTTTGGAATCATTTTACGTTATAACGCCCCTTGTCCGTCAACAAAAGCGCTATAGACCCGCCGTGGTTGCTTAGAGGCTACGGTGTTGGGGTGCTAAGCTCGAGGTCGCGGGGTATGTCGTGGCCACGGTGGCCGCATTCCGATTGGGGCGAAATGCCAAAACACCTGTGTTCATAGATTTAGGTGCACGGTAAAGAACCCCAGGTGGTTCAGATTATTCCAGGATTCCCCCACTACGACTTGCCTCATAATCAGATCGTGGTTTTAGCACCTAAAGCGCCATTATTCAACTTTTTGTGGAAGTGCTATACAAGCCGGTTTCTATATATCTGTGAAACATATCTGCAAGAGGATCCCAGAAAAGGCTGGAAATTGAGTCTGCTTGGATTCAACACCGGGACGCGCGAGCAACCATGGGTGTTCGTTGGTGTTCGTTCGCTAGCAAGTGAGCTGATGCATTTCCGCTCTTTAGGTGTAGTCAGACCAGAATCTGACCTTCCTTTGTCAACCGATCCATCTTGTGAGTGGTCAAAAAAATCCGTCGACCAGTGCAAGCGGCTACGGGAGATGATCCTGTGAAACGATGGCCCATTAGCCGAAATGCCTTTTCAGCTGCATAAGGGCTCGCCCGCGGAAGCCTGGAGCAGCTTCGCACTAAATGAACACGTGCACACAAAGGAATGGTGGACCTACGTGCCTGTGACGAAGTGCGCGTCACTTGAGGCATACAACGACGCAACTGAATCGCAACCACCTAGGGTCAAGTGCTCGACATCCCAAGATGGAAGCCAGCCCAGTATTCACCGCATGCTCTGGGACTGCCCAGATGTCTAAGTCGTCTGTAACGACAATCGTGACACTGCCAGCACTCTGGAGGAGTGAACGTTCCCGCCCGCGGCGGTGGCCAGGACTGTCCTATGATCTGCGTGAAACATTGTCCTGGAGACTGGCGTGGCCTGCCGGGTGAATGCCTTCAGGAGCGGAGCGAGGCCTGCCATCGCCACTGAGGACAGTGAAGTCTTTTGCACGCCTCGTCTTCGCCAGCTTCTCTTCTCTGTAGCTGTACGTCTCCCCCCCCCCCCTCCGAGCATATAAACACAATCATCTGTTCGTAAAAAATTATCTTTCCATGTACATTACACCCGGAGAAATACTGGCTGACGGACCAACCGATGAACACGAAACCTAATTGATCTAGGCAAAAAGAAGCTTCGCTTTTAAAGCGAGCGCCAGTGTTTGAAGAATTTTGCATCCTTAAGCCTTTACTTTCCAGGGGTTACTGTTTTCTCTTGCTTTCTCCGAACGTAGGCGAATATTACATTCAGAAGTAAGCGATGCAAGGTAGATTTATTCTGAAATCAAGGAGACCAGTGAATTCTAGTCAGGGTAATTAGAATTGCAATTTGTAGTTTTTGCATTATTTATAGCACTATTTGCAATTGCTACATCTGGACGACGCTTTTGGTGTAGCGGTACTTTAACCTTTTATACAGTCGCAGAATGTACTTTTAAAACTCATCAAACTGTGCGATGACGACAGACATTTCACGACAATGACATATCAATGATCAAATGACGATGATGACAGAACAAGGGTGATGAGAGTAACACGATAATGACGCGATAATGACAACCGCAACGACACAAAGACGGTAAGACCACGAAACTTGGTTGACATGTATCTCGTGCAGCCAAGAGCTGCCTTTGTGAGAAGAACAATGAGAGAGACGGCTTCTCTGAAAGCCACGTTGGGCGTTTTTTGTTCAATATCACCCATTTAAGAACACTTAGAAACAGATTAATTTGTTGACTCAGGGCGTTTATTTCACAAGGCAATACTAGATTTATGGCACACGCCATAACAGAGGATTCCGAATTATTCTTCAAATTGAGGTCTTTTACCGCGCACCTAAAGCGAAGTGCGCAGGCGTTGCTACTTTTTGCCCCCTCACTGCCGCCACGCTGTGCCTGCTGAGTCACCGTTGCGGGTGGCTCTAAGTTAGGTTGGTGGGCCGGGTTATCAGGTCGGGAGACGGCGCTCAGTTTAATGAAGACAGTGCACCTCGATAAAACGGATAGCAGCTGACTTGTTCGGTTCAGATTTACATGTTTGCAAGCGCTAGCGGATCGAATTGAGTGAGCGCTGAGTTCGGCTGACTCAGCTTGATTATAGAGGGTACATTGGCCCAGCCCGACACATACGCAACGTGCATGCGAACGCGTCGGGTCGGCGGTTTCCAAGCCATCAGCAATGAGCGGGATGCACCGTGCAGGCTGCCGCAGGAACCTAGACCCGTTAAGCATATGAGCCAATATAGACGCAGTCACGTCGGGCTGTCATAGCCCAACTGCGCACTCGAACCGCTGTTGTCGAGTTATTGTACAAACCCGCCGCGGTGGCTCAGTCAGCTAAGGTGTTAAGCTGCTGAGCACGAGATCGCGGGATCGAATCCCGGCCGCGACGGCCGCGTTTCGAAGGAGGCGAAATGCAAAACGCCCGTGTTCTTGCGTTGTAGAGCACGTTAAAGAACCTCAGGTGTAAAAATTAATCCGGAGCCCTCCACTACGGCGTGCCTCGTAATCAAAACTGGCTTTGGTGCGTAAAACCCCAGAAAGAAGTTATTGCACATGTAGCCATGGTTCATGCTGAGTATCGTAGAAGTATTGTAGTAATGGGGCTCCCGGTGAAATGGGAAGCTGCCACTCTGTATATTACTATCTATCTATCTATCTATCTATCTATCTATCTATCTATCTATCTATCTATCTATCTATCTATCTATCTATCTATCTATCTATCTATCTATCCAGCTAGCTAGCTAGCTTCTTTACACGAGTCTTCTCAGTGACTCATGTTGTCTAGTAGTTTTGGCCACTATGTGCTGGCGATCGTTTTGCCGAGCAGACAACATGCGCCAACATGCGCCCTAACAAAGAACCTACCGTCCATAATTGCGTAACATAAACGCCATTAAAATCTCTACCAATGTGGAACTTCCCATCACCAAAGGACATATGCACCACAACTTGAATGCTAATCGTATTAACGTAGGTAATCAACCCCAAAGCATGCGTTCTGTCTGCATTATGTTGATTTAGAACAACAACAGATAGGCGTATCTCTGACTTACGCTGAAATAATGACACCGAAGATACGCACATCTGTGGATTAGGCTTCAGTACGTAGGTAATCAATCCTATGCATGGACTGAGGCCCCACTCTGCGTTCGTTGTTAGGCGGATCCTGTCCGAACTGTTACTGGTATCACTTTCGGAATGGCCAATACCTGCCCAAGCGGTGAGAGGCGAAGATTGTGATGTGTTACGTCCCTGTAGAGGAACAAGATTCGCGTAGTGGAATAATCAGAATGTCGGGGCTTCTATCAGTACACCTTCTTAAGCATTTCCTACAAAATGTTTTAAATATTTACACTGTGTCTTTGCACATGAGATAAGGTGTGGTAAACAACTGCCATATGGAAAGTAAACTAATGGTTTTTTATCAATGCCGACATGAAGAAAGGTGCCTGGGCACGAAGAACTTCCACGGTCCTTGGCAATGATCGAACAAGGCCTAACAGCGCTGTGTTGAAGAGTGTGGGGCTTAATACTCCGCCTTGTGGCACCCCTTTGCTTGTTAAATGGTGGGATGTCATTCCAGCCTCTGTAAGCACGAAGAAGGATCTATCGTCCTATTAGCTATCAATCCAGTGCAGGGCAGGGCCACCAGCGCCCACATAGTTCAAAGCATCGATGATTTCTTGGTGTGCAACATTATCATATGCGCCTTTGACATCAAGAAACGTCGCCACCGTTATTCGTTTCATGCTCTTTTGATGCTCAACAGGTGTTACGAAATCAAATACGTTATCTATCGATGACCGATCGCACCGGAAGCCCGCCATTGCATTCGGATAGACCTCATTATGTTCTAAGTGCCATTCAAGGCGCGTAAACACCATTTTTAGATGCGAGAGCATCTTATTCTCGGTGCAGTGCCCGTTCTGCGGCGTCCGCAACCATACTGCGCATGCGCAACTCTCCCTCGTTCTCCTCTCCTACGCAGGTGTACGCTCTCCTCCTCCCCTCTCCCCCTCTCCCCCACAGGTGCGGCGCAGAAAATTATTGCATATAGCTCTCACTCGCTCCCTCTCTCTCTAAGGGTACGCCGGTAGGCGGCGCAAGTGTCGCGGTGCAGTATAAAGCGCGCGTTCGCTGTGCTTCCGTCATTCTCTCTCTGTGCAACGATGTGCGAAACGCCATGAACAACGTCAACGTCGGCGCTAGTTGCAGCGGCAGCGCCACCGCCATGGAGCAGAGGAAGGCTCGGGAAGCCGAATGTAAACGTCAACGTCGGCAAGCGGACCCCGAACTTCGGGCCAGGGAAGCCGAACGTAAACGTCAACGTCGGCAGGAAACTTCTACGGAAGCAACACGGGCTCGGCAAGCCGAAGCGGAACGTCAGCGTTATCAAGCCGGGTCTTCGCAAATTTCAAACTCGACCCTCTGCAGCAAGACCCATTGACGCTACACTCCACCGGCCACAAAGCCATCGTCTTCAAGATACCGCGCGCACCGACGCTAGGAATCACGTACCATCTCTAAATAAAGACGCAACAATCCCGTACAAGCGTCTCCTCTCTTCTCAATACATTCTCTCACTCTAACTTTCATTGGGTTGTGTTGCCAAGTGAAGCGAAACGGCAACTCGATGCGCACCTCCCGCGATGCTTTCGCATCCCACCATGGTTGCCCGTAGGGTGAGATGTGATTTTTTCCATTAGTTTCCTAACGCAACTGGCAAGAGCGATGGGGCGGTACGATGCCAAGTTTAATGGAGATTTAGAGCTCTGAAGTAAAGGTACTAGGTGGCTGACCTTTCACTCACAAGGAATCAATCTTGACGCCAGGAATCGTTGTATCTCTCCAAAAGTACACGGCAGGCTTTTTGGTCAAGGTTTACAAGTATGATATAAGAGAGGCTAGGCGGATCCAAAAGAAAATCCAGCGCCGGATCGATTCGTTACAATCTAAAAAGTGGGAATCCTTTTGCGAGTCTTTGGATCCTCGTAAGCCTCTGTTATATATAGAGAGAACTCTGTGTGGTCTACAGTTGTCTCCGCAACAGCGCCACCCTTTCAAGTCTTTTCCCCTGCATCAAGGTCGACGTGAGATTGACGTTGCTGAGGATTGCTCCGCAAGAATTGCTGGCTTGCCGACACTACCTGTATTAATATCACGTGATGTTGCGGCCTCCCAGAACTCTCGCACGGATCTCATGTTCTCTATGGAGGAGCTAGAAGCTGCGCTGGCGACTTGAAGGAAGTCATCATCGCCTGGTCCCGACGGAGTCACATACAAGCGTGCGAAAATGGTGCGACAAACTGGCCGGGTCTGCATAGCTGTACTACAACGATTCGTTCCAAAAAGCAAAGCTGTCTAATCTGATGTCTTAGAATACAGCTGCTTCTGTGCACAAATCTGTGAAATTGGAACACGGATACGCCTTGACATATTTTGCCACCTGGCGTTCAAATTCTGACGCAAAGGAAAAGCGCACAGTGAATGTGAGTAATATTCTTCACATAACATTAAAACTAACGAAATATGTATCTTTATTTGTAGTTATCCATGGTGGCGAAAGATCGCACGGAGTGTTCATGTGATTGATATTGCAATAACAGGGGCCAAGCGTCTCAACGCAATGGCCTGCGCAGGGACAATTGCTAAGCATGTTCTATTCCGCCACCTGGGTCATGCGCCCATGGTCTAATGGTTAGAGCATTTTGCCTTTGTGCTAGGGATCCTCTGTTCAAATCCTGTCGTCGGTAAGTTTTATGTTTATTTCATATATATGAAATGAAATTTCGTTCACCAGCCGAAACGTCAGCAAAATATACTGTGCAAATTCAACGTACCTCGCACTCCCTTTTCCTGCTTGATAGTACTGGGGCCAGCGTAATTTCCTTAGACACAACTGTTCACCCACAATGGCACCCGCAACGACTACGTTAAAGCACATCAGCCTGAAGAATCCCAGGACGGAAACGTCCACAGTCGTCATCGGTCGAAGTACTCGTATTTGTAGCAGTACTTAATTCTGGTTCACAACGAACACCGGCTTTCGTTTCGCAAGTTAGCGCGAAACGCTCAATTTTGTACTAGGAACTGCAAACACTCTGATGCTTCTGGTTGGTGCCAATGACATGGTGTCAATGAACGAAGCAGCATTCAAGCGGTACCGATCTCTGCTTTATCTGATTATGAGGACCATGCCGAACATCTCTGGAATTTATGCGACGCTCTTCCTTTCCGTTGTATCAACCGTCGCAGTGGAAACCGCAACCTTTCCTTCGTCCGACTCTGCAACCGGGAGGCCAGCTATTTCAATGGACTGCTACGTGGATTCTGCAGTCGCTCAAAAAAAGTATTCTTCGTGGACCACCGCTTTTAATACCCACCCCTAAGCCGTGTACAGGATGCCGACAACCTTCATCCAAGTTTCGAAGGTGTCGCGATCATGGCTAGCCAAATTCGATAACCTTGCTGTAAGCACCCTGATAACGACGTCACTGTGGCGTGAATTCGCGTCGTGCAACCCATGGCATGGTGCCACCCAGACTTCTCCTAAAACATTCTACTGTCCACCTTCACCAAACGCCCCCACACGGCTCTCCGTCTCAAACCGTCACAGCTTTCGTGAAGAAAGTACACATACAACTCCGCCTGTAGGTCGTCGCTACCTTTCCCGCAAAAATTTCACTCGAGACAACGCCGCAAACTGATTATCGCTCCCCGATAACTCTGTTGTACATATTCCTTTTCGAACATTCTTAAAAGTTAAAAATACTGATGAGAAAGGCTTCCATTCTCAGTTGCATGTCACCACATCGTCATCGTATTTAAGCGCTTCTGTAGTCCCAAAAGGCTTACAGCTAAGACTGAAACCGGCCACCTCAGAACTTTCGCTTTAAACAAAGCAAAGCGGCAACAGGTGTTAAATAACGCCTCATCAGAGTTACTGCGTGTAGTTGTCGATCACAACAAGTTACATGTGTTACGTCTTCATGGCGAAGAAAGGCGCCTCACTGCAGTCGGGGGACTCGGAATTGGAATACTTGGCAGCCTACAAACTTAGTACGAAGAAAAACTTATGCGCGCTCAAACGCAATAACATTAATCGTGACGGCGTTGCCCCTTCTGAATGTATTGCTAATGCAAATAATGTTCCAGTTGAACCATAATTTATAAGCAAGCCCACTGAAACGAGCAACAATGTTCTAAAAATTTCCGCGGTTACTCTTCCCGGTGCTCATATGACTGCCTTATCGTAGGGTCTTTATTTTTGCCCAGCCTCAGGCGGATTCAGTGAATTTCAGCTTTTAACAGACCTAGACAACTTTGCTCAAAACATGCGCTTTAAAGAGCGCTTTCATGACCGTCAAATTCCTAGAGACACTATAGACTTCCTATATATGCCCCCATACGAGCACTGGACACCACCGCCGCAACGTGATAAACGTCTAGATAAGTACATCAATGCTGCGCATTGTGATATATTCGAGCCGTACAAGACCCGTGTTTCTTACCGACCGAATCTGACGAAGGAAGAAAAAACAGTGCCAGAACAATTAGTCAATAACCAGGACATTGGTATTAAATGTGCAGATAAGGGAGCAGCAATTCTTCGCCTTAAAAAGCCGGAATATATATATATATATATATATATATATATATATGTATATACATTAAGAACATCACGGCGACCAGTGGCCCGAGGGGCACATACCCCGTAGCACATGTCAGACCACATCTTTAAGCTGTACAATCTCCGGGATCGACCCACGGTAAGACGCTAGAAACATACCCGATACGGAAACGTGGTCGTAACTCGCAACGAAAGACTGTCTTTAAAAACTGGGACATCCCCACTTCACTGTGGCTCTAGCCAGAACGAAAGACATCGTTTCGGAACAAGATCTCTCCTGGTCAATGAAACTTGTAGTGTCATATACGTCAAATTTGCATTTCACTAATCTCCCTCCAGGGGGCTCTCACTGTATTATCTGAGTCTCTGAGTCTTGTTTGACTCTTCGCATATTTCTGCTTACCTTTCACGGCCACACTTGGAGTATATTTTCTTTCCGCGCCGGCTGCGAACTCTTTAACATAAGGAGGCTTGAGGTCGTACATGTCCAGACTGCTGAATTTATAAGTAAGGTCGTAGCCGCCTGCCAATCGACTTGCGATTTAGCCAAGAAATGAAACTGTAAATTGACTTTTCCTCTAACTTAATGAACACGGTTTATTAGTAATCACTCTGTTGTGGTTCCTGCTGTGTCCTGTGCGGTGTTGTCGCAATACTTTCTTTACTAAGTTAAGAGTTAAACGACCATTGATTTCTGTTTGGCAATATTTTGTCAGGCGGCACATTGCTCTGTTGCTATTTTGTCTTTTTCGTCGCTATTCGAGACAAAAGGGGAGCCAACACTGAACTGTCTGGATATTCCTATTATGTGGTTGTACAGTGCCCCCGCAGAATTTTCAATTTTTGCGAAGCGTTCACAGCTGGTGAAAACACGAAACGTTCGCAACTATCGGGACAACAATGGCAGTACTGTCATAGATGCTGAGTAACGCACTGGCAACGTGTTGCACACATTGAATATTTGCGTGCAACAGCCTTGACACGTGTATTTCGCTCCTTTTCTATTGGTACGTTTTACGTTGTCGCTGCTCCAGTGCGGCCGACGAGTTCAAAACTTCAGTACCCGTTAGTTAGTCACTTTGCATCGTGGACGTAGGACGACAGCTGCATGTCGTTAAAAGCAAGTAGCGCGTAAGCTTTATTTTCTGGCTACAGCATTCGTCCAGCGCCTTCAGTGAACCCTATTACACGTCCCTTATGGTGAGTAGATGTATTGCTACGCTGTGTATGAAATATTGAAGCCACTTTTCTAAACCATTTAGCGGCAGAACGATGAGTCGGACTAGCTGAACGGAAAAACATAGACACATGCACGCGCTATCACACGAAGCGTTGCGGTGCATAATCTGTTCGTAATTACAGTCCACATTAAAACCGCGATGGGCGCGCACGATTGTTGTATGAATAGCTACGGGAAGCAGCATACTCATTTGGGCTGTTGGGTATATGGTGTAAACAGCCCATTTTTTTAAATAGCGTAACACAGGACGAAGACAAGGCGCATGACAGAGCGCTGTGCCCGCTTTTTTTTTGACCGCGCTTTGTATTGTTCCTTTTTTGGCCGGTGTCATAGTGTTAAAATACTTGCTAAAAACACCGTAATGCAACACGTGTTGGGGAATTATTGAAGGTGCAGACATTCCAGAAGATGGTGTGTAAATCTCATGCTATATTGATCAAGATTATTGGCTTACGGGAAATACAGCGAGGTCAACCTAGGCTGGACTTGTTTTGCCTATTACGCTAGGCGAGGTCGGGCCGAAAGGTAAAAACAAGGGTGATGATGAGCCTAGAGAGGAGGAGGCGCCTTTCCATGAATGGATGTGCATACACGTCTAACAATCCCTTCTATGGCTGTCTCATGCAATCTCCTCTTTCTTGAACAATGTGAACATGGATATGCCAGAACATCCCGAAATTTTCAGTGAAGATTTAGTATACTGACCCTGATGTGTATTTTACGTTGCTTCGATCGCATAGTTTTGACCAGACGTATACATCAACTTATTATTTCTTATTCATCATCATCGTCATCAGCCTATATTTATGTTTCTACTTTTCTTGTGGAGAACCAAGGTTGCCGTGGAATCCTGGTAGATATTAGGAAAGATATTCACGTATGCCTCCTGCACTCTTTGAATACGCAATGCCTCTATCACTGCTGGTATCTCTACTGAATCAAATGCTTTTTCATAATCTATGACAGCCATATAGAGAGGTTGATTGTACTCGGCAGATTTCTCTATTACCTGACTGATGACATGGATATGATTCATCGCAGAATATGCCTTCCTGAAGCCATCCTGTTCTCTTGGTCGGCTGAAGTCAAGTGTTGCCCTGATCTATTGGAAATTATCTTGGTGCATATTTTGTACAATACTGAAAGCAAGCTAATGTGCCTATAATTCTTCAATTCTTTAACGCCTGCCTTCTTATAGATGAGTGTAATGTTGGCGTTCTTCCAGCTTGCTGGGACACTTGAAGTCGTGAGGCATTGCGTATAAAGGGCCGCAAGCTTTTCAAACATGATATCTCCTACATCTTTGATTAAGTCGACTATTATCCCATCTTCTCCAGCAACTTTTCCCCTGGTCATGTCTTTCAAGGCCCTTCTAAATTCATCACTTAGTTGTGGTTTTTAGATTGCCGTAGTTGTGCTGTTTCTAGATTGCCAGATAAGGCAATCTACGGCAACCCACGGCAACCCACGTGGTTTCACGTGGGTTTCTACGTGGCATCTACGGCAATCCACGTGAAAGGGGTCTTGTCTAATTAGGCATTGCCAGCTTTGCGGGCAATTACGAATTGCGCAACACCCCTATTCATATGTGTTCACAATTGCATCCACTTAAGTCATGTGATATTCATCTTGAAACTGCAGCGCGCACACAAAAAACGAGGACAATATGGACTAAAATAAAATGAGTTGCGAGTCAGCGCCTGTCTGTTACCTTTGCCTTAGTGTCCTCGTTTCTTGTGTGCGTGCTGCAGTTTCAAGATGAATAGCTACCAACTTGCCCAACTTTCAGTACTTTTGCAATTTATATGGTATTTTCGAGGACGGAGTCGGCGCTCTAGCTCCCTGTACAGCTCCGTCTGCCAGCAGGCACAGAATGTCAACCTTCAATTGTATGTCATCACAGGGTTGGCAAGTTGCTTACGAACAGCTGTTCTACACTTATGGCACCAGTGGACAGCTCTGCTTGCGAGAAGTGCTGTTGGCAGAAACCGACCATGCAAATGCTTTCGTTTGCTGATATCAATGGTGAAAACCAAAATACCCCTCTACCACGGCGAGAAAACTGGAGCATGGCTAATTGTTCAATCAGAGGATTCAAGTACAAAATGCCAAACAACATCACCACGCTGATGGTCTTGAAAAGAAAGCGGATAGCAAAAGCATACGGGAGGTCGCATCGCTGTTTATATCCGTGTTGCTTGCACTCTTCGCTCACTAGCGAGCTAAAACTAAGCGATCTCCAGCCCAAGTTCACTCCCAATAACCCCAAAATATTCTCGTGAGCGGTTGTGTTGCCCTGCGATTTCGATTTTCCAATATCGTCACAGTTTGATAAGAAAAAATGTCGCCGATGATTACAATACACCCAATGCGAAATTTGAGCGCAGCTGTATACGTGTTTTCATTTGGCGATATATTGACTGGCGCCGACAATGTCTTGTGCGGCACATTTCAAACGGATCGAAGTGTCGCGCGACTGCCTCGCTAATTGGGAGATCACGATAGGCGGCGCGTGGGTGACGCATGAGCGCGATTCACAGAAGTCACCGCAGACAGACCTCCGCTCATGCAGCGCTTTGTTTCCGCACAGATGAAGATGACGATTATTTATTGGCATCCTCTTTGAAACATGGCAGTGACAAATAGTCACCTGACCTGTTTGATTTTATCGGGTATGCTATACGTGTTCTTTATCTAGCATGTATGTAGACATCTCCTTAACCTCTTTATTTCCCTTCAAAATTTTGCGCGCTAGTCTGGCGCCATCTCGTAGCCATCGTTGCCGCAAAGCCCGTCTTGCGCGGCCCTATGCTTTTCTTCTCACGCTTTCGCCATACCCTCCTCCTCCGCTTTCCTCCTCGCACTCTCTTCGCTATCGCCGTCCTTCATCTCCCGCTGCGCCACGTTCGTTTTCATCCTCCGCTGTGATTGTACGCTTGGTGACGGGGGACAACGCCGCCCTGAACGCTCGCCGCAAGAACGGGTGCCTAAGAGCTGCGCTCTAAAATATAAACCATTCTGAAACAATGTTAAGCTGCACTGCCATGAACATTGTCATTTTGTGCAATGACATTCGTTGTCTGCTTAGAGAATATATGCTCGCAAGCAGTGCGTACTCTGTTGCTACCAATTTACAGCGCAAGGGCCAAAATGTATCTTTAACTATTTTCTTGCTTGTTATAACTGTGTGATGACTGTGATTTTGTACTGTAACCTGGGTAGAGTTTGAAAAGTTTCAAACATTTCAAGCCGCGAATGTGCGTCTTATCGGCGGACATCTTCCTCTCCAAACGCGTGAACACTGCCGATGAAGGCTAAAGCCTGAGAGGAACGACTTCTAGCTGTCATTATTCGTATTGCTTTAGCATAATAATTGGAAAAGGTCTGCTGTGCGTCCAAGGCCCAATAATTAGTCGTGGTTGCTATTCTTCCCACTTAGCTGACATGGATCTTTCGAGTACGTAAGTAGCATGTTTTCACTGGTCAAAAGTAATATGTGCAGACGATATGAAGTTTGAGCTATCGTGTCTTGGTACTTCGATCTTATTACTTCTTTTGGAAATTTTGCACTGGTGACCGGTTCCGCACAACTTTACCATTCTTTCCGGCGTTGACACAGTTTCCTTAGCCAGACAGCCATTTGCGTAATGAAGAGGGGAGGTGAAAAAGCTAATTAAGTGTTCCTTTAAAATACCTTTACAGGCGAAGCTAGGCACAACTCTGTGCTGATGATGTAGCACAATAAGAACTATAAAGATGATAATATTCACAATTCAAGAACAAATTTCCAACAGGCGCTCGGGCGACGGTCAGGCTCGACGTTTTTATCTTTGTTTTTTTTTCACCGGTAACTTGAACTGTGTCAACACAATGTGTAATTGTGTTTTTCGCAGCAGACGTCTGCTTTTGAGATCAAGTAAATGCATTGGGACTCAAAATATAATTCTTTTTTTAACACAAACTTGCAAATAGCTATCGCCGCACACCTGAGCAGCATCATGAGTTTGGCGAGAGAGTTTTTGTCGGTGAAAGCGAAAAAGGAGTGTTGTTCTGAACTGGACACAGACACGATGCCATTGTGTACAAAACGCTCGAGAAAATGCAGGGAACATCAGGTGTTTTCTAAAACACAAAACAAGCGAACAGAGAAACCACTGAACAATTGTTGTGCGAAATGGTTGTGGTGTGGAAAATTTCCCATTTCTGACTTCTCCAAAGCTAGCCGCGGCTATATTGCACTCTTCATCTTGACTTTGGAATAGGAAACTTTTGTCGAAGCGAAAGTAAGTGTTTGTAGGTTATAAACAAAGAACGCAGCAAATTTTCCAGCTGTTTCTCTAATCTTTCAATATATCCAAGACCACTAAGTTGTGCTATCCGGCTAAAACAGGGCCCTGGAAGGGGTCATGACTGGCCTCACAAAAGTACATCAGAGAAAAAAAATTGATAATTGTGCAATACAGTGGATGATATGCTTAAACCTTCATTTTTTTTCAACGAACATGATATACATATTGCTTCTTTCAGCAACCAACTATAGATCTTTGGTCAACATCACAAATATCTCCAGGACTTCACTAAAGCGAGCAAGCTTTATACCCAGTGCTGCAGCGATAGCCTGATGAGGTAAGAATGATGACGTATTATGCTAATCATCTGAAATCGCCCGAATAGCTTTGTTGGTGTTACGTTTAGACGGCTATTGGCAATGACTGAATTGAATCGAGGTGTCCGTTTCAAGCGACATCAACGTGGGGAAATTAAAAATTACGATTGCCCTCGCAGCAGTAGTTTCGAATCGAAACTTTCTGTGCTTGCCAAACCGAAACACGGAGACTGGGAAGTACGTGCCGCGACACCGTGGAGTTCCCGTCTCTGGGAAATGTCTCGCAATCACGGGAATGTCACTTAATCGACGTTGCTCAGCCATGGCACGTGTGCAAATTCGTTGTGTGGACATTAGGCACCGTATATCGCACTGCTCGAGAGGCAGATGTGAATTGGAGTAGTGCTTAGTCTTCTGTGAAACAGATACGGTACGTGGAAGTTTGTGGAAGTCTTTTGAATTGGGGAAAGTGTCTAGAATTGTAGCACGAGTAACGACTTCCGACAACAAGTGCTTTTCGTAATATTAATCGGAGAGCAACTTGGGAAAACCAACATTATGCCATCTCTTATTCTATAAAGATCACGCCAGTATATCGGCAAGAACAAGTAAAACGACGCTTGAAATGGTAGGTGATTTATCGGTGTATCGTCGCCGGAGAAATAGCATGCAATTTTTTCATAAGTAATGTTTTGTATATGATTGTGATGAAATATAATGTGTGTAGTGATGATGTTTGATTGGTGATGAGACTGTAATGAGGTTTGGGCCCAGGACCACTCACCAAGGAACGCAATCGACCACTCGAGTGCACACAAACACAGAATATATATTAACAGCACAAAACGTACAGACTTCACGATGGACATGTAGTTAAGTTATGCTAACGCATGCAGTCCCGAAGCTGCTACTATAGAGTGCCCTGTCATATAATATAATGTCTCTCGCCGTGCGTTCCCTTTGCGTGAAGTCCGTTGACGCGTAGAGGCCGATGTCGGTCCCGAAGGGTCGGCTGACGGCTGGACGACGTCACCATGGGCCTACCCACGGCATCATGGAATCTGCAGTGGCAGCAGCGACGGTAGCAGACACAGCCGTGGTAGCCGTGCAACAGCTCTCGCTACTGCTCTCGCCTCCGCACGGCAGGCTGGTCGTGACAGTGGCCCGGGAAAGCGACCACCTCGCCTGGCTCCCTGGACCGGTTGTTCAGCAGGAACACAGGCCCTTCAGGCTCCCTGGACCGGTTGCCTCGCTCGCCTGGCTCTCTCGAACGGTTGCCCCGCTCGCCTGGCTCTCTGGACCGCGGTTGCCCCGCTCACCTGGCTCCCTGGACCGGTTGCCCAGCAGGAACGCAGGTCACCGGCATCCGAGAACGAGTTACCTCGTTCGCCTGGCTCCCTGGACCGGTTGCCCAGCAGGAACGCAGGTCATTTGCGTCCAAGGACGGCGTAGTGGGCGATCTGGGTTCTCTGGACCGGGCGTCCAGCGAGAACCGGCTGGCCTTCAACGCCGAGCAGCTCCGAACACTTGCACGCACCACGCGCCACGCGCCACACGATCACACCACTTCGTCATCGCCCCCGCACGGCGAACACGGCAATGTCTTTTTGTTTTTCGCGCGCTTCCGTCCATATCATGACAATGATGATGCAAGTGCTCTACTGCTCAGTGGTAAACGTTCAAAACAATCCCTGTATATTGCTTACGTTTGCGTCGATTTTAAGTTCGGGTACGTATATTCGGGCGAACGTGCTCAGAGGGCCGGGGGGAAAAATGGCAGACTATAGAACGCGCCCACCTCTTTTGCTTCAGCTCTTCGGAAGATGTGTATTTTTTCGTTGCGTCGGGAACCCTTGTCTGCGCACTGTGAGAAAGGTAATTACGGGTAAACTGCGGCCGGATTTAGCAATTGCTTTAAGAAATTGCCAGAGACAATAACCGTGTGGCTTAACCTTGACTGCAATGTGTGCTTCTTGAACGTGTGCTTTGCAATAGAATACTACACGGCGTCACAAGAGAATAAAAAGGCACCGGGTATATTACTCGGGCAGTGGACGCCATGGCAGTTATGCTGGGGTGAAATCTGTCTTCGAAGTAGATAGAGAAAGGCATAATTGTTCTTTTCGACGGGCTTGTAGTGTTGCTTAGATATATATTTATAGACAAACGTGGAGGCCCTCCAAAAGTAGAAATTGCAACAGCGACTTAGCGAAGTCATCGTCCGTGAGCGAATAACTTTAACTCTGTGTCTGATTGTTCGTAGCTTAGAAGCCCTTAGCATACTGTTTCGAGTGTCGAGCAAAAAGCTGGAGCCTGCGTCTTCAGGTATAACACCCTACGCCCAGGTCAGGGAAAGTGTGGGGTAACTATCTCACAGTCTGAAAGAGAGAGTGAGATTGTGGTTGTGAAGAGGAAGAGGCTTCAGTCACCGAAGAAAGGTAACTCGGATGAAAAAAAAAATCACAGCATATCCACGGGGTGAATGATGATGAGTGGGGCGAAGCTACGGACGAGAAAGAGAGCGCGCGTCGGGAACGAACGCCCTTGTGCACCGCAGCGCCCCTAGCTACGGACGAGAAAGAAAGAGAGCACGCGTCGGGAACGAAAGAAAGAGAACGCATGTCGGGAACGAACGCGCTTATGCACCGCAGCGCACCACCTAGCTACGGACGAGAGAGAAAAACGCCGCAAGCGTTCTCCGGAAGCCGGAATCTGGCTTCCGGAACAGGAAGTGGAACCGGAAGCGGAACCGGAAGTGGAAACGGAAGCGGAAGTCTGCTTCCGGTTATACTATACATATACATATATATGTATATATGCGTATACATACATAACGGTCTCCATGCGAACCAGAGCTACGGACCTTCTAGTGAACACTTCATAAAACTACATACGGCGTCTCTTTCACGTACGGACACACAACGCCATCTATTGAGCAATTCATAAACTAGAGGTGGCTACATACTACTACTACTACTACTACTACTACTACAGAGGAGGGAACGACTCACACCCTAAGGAGCTTCGCCCCTAAAAAAATACCAACGGAACCTCTCACGATATTTGTTTAAGTTACTGCGAGGGCATTCACACGCGCGCACGCGCACACACACGTGCACACACACGCGCACACGTGCACGCGCTCACACACTATTGAACTATCATACGCACGCATTTCTTCCGTTTACATTATATCGCTTGTCGTGACCATGACGGCAATCAAGAGACGGTGAATGCTGAAGTATTATGTATATTCCCATGCTTTCAAACGATGTTTACCTCTAGCAAAGACAAGATCTATGACACCGCCTGTCCTTGCTGTACGTATGAAGTCTGTGACGGAGAGTTCTTACCCCAGGGCCACCTTCGTGAATTCTTGGAACCATATGTTTGCTGGATTCGCTATGTCAATGTTGAAGTCCTCTGCCCATGTGATGGGCATTGACATAGCAATCGTCTTAAGATAGGCGTGAACTCTTTAGTTGACGGACCAATTCCAACCACTGTGAAGCGTGGTGTCTCGTCTTATTTGTAGCTGTGAAGGCGAATGCCCTTCTATCCGAAGAAACCGAAGCTACCCGCTCGCGAAAAGTGCTCGCTCCTGCCATACTTCTTATATTGCTTTTCGACCTAACGAGAAGCACTTCGGGGTTGATTCTGTACATCGTCTTAGTCGCATGCTTTACGGACCCCTTCCCCAGCTGTTGGCGTGGTGTCAAGTAAAATATACTCGCTCGCCGCGCTGCGGGCCCGGGTTCAATTCCTCCAGAGGGACTGAGCACTTATCTTTTAACACGAAAGTGTTTTATGCCGGGGTCCACCAAGACTTCACTGACGTATTTCCGTCACGGATATGACGTTCTTACAATGTACACGAACATAATACAAAGAAAGAAACCAGAAGAAAAAGTTCCACAAACATGCAAAATTTGGAAATCGAACCCACGACCTCTCGGTCCGCGACGATAGATCGCCGAGCGTTTAACCCATTGCGCCACAAACGCATTTGCAGAGAGCTACACAGACACGCCTTATATATCTAACACTCCTCCGTGTACCCGCGCTCTTGCTTGGGGCGGTGCCGCCGCCTACGAGCAGAAAAGAGAAGTACTGCATTATGACACTAACGCGCACCGACAGTGAACGCTTCGGTGGTCTCAGCACTACGACGCCTCGATGCCAGCATTCGAAGGGACGCTGGCATCAAGAAGCACTACCAACGCCACCTAGGTGGCGTTCACCGTACTCAGCACAGCGGAGCGTGGCCTCCGCAATGAGCTCTGAAAATGTTTCTGAAGTTGATCGCGGAGGCTGCAATTACGACGCGCTGTACGCGCTGATTTGACTCGGTGACGATTCAGTTACGTGCTTTGTCTTGCGCGTTGTATTAGTGTGTCAGTTACGTGCTTCGTCTTTCGCGTTGTGCTAGCGTGTGCAGCGTAGTGCAGCTTCCATATGCACGACGGTTGCTCATGGTCATCGACGTTGGTAGTCGTGATGGAGGAGACGTGCCACCAGGCGTCAGCGTGGGTGCATCAACGCCTAAGGGCGCTTTAGCCACAAAACACCAATAGACATTATATATCAATGTGCAATAAACATTACACTACTTCTGTGAAGACACGTTTCACTTTCGTGTTCTATACCGATTCCTATATAAGAGGGATCAACCACATTTTTTATGATGGCTACCCATACATCCTATCAAGGCCAGATATGTTGCCAGGAGAAAGAGGGTAGAGGTAAGCAAGGATATTCTGTCGGATTTAAAGCACACACAGGGATTGAGGTGCATGTGTACCGACGGAGAAGCGATCTTGAACAGGCGTCTTAACGAAGGGTGTGAGGTGATCGGGTGCAATTTTCAGTGCGGAATAACAGTGTGCTTTACTTTCGACCAGAACGTTGCACTGGTTCTGACCATCTCTATGTACACTGTGTGCATTGACGAGGAACTATTTCAGTAAACAAATTTTTGAAATGAAACAGTTGCATTGTGTCAAAGAGAAGGCACGAATCAGTGAAAAACCTAAGAACATAGCTCATGAATTGTCATATACGTGAAGGAATGTTTGCCTAATTCTGAGAGATTTTCCCGTGGCAAGTCACAAAACGCTTCCCGTAAGATCTCCGCAGCATAACGTACTTAGCGATCAAAAATTCATATGGGTCATGTTTGATATAATAATTCTCTTGGGCCTCAACAGCTTATCACTCCATGTATTGCCGGGCCTCATTGCGATCAAAGCCCTCAAAACGCACGGATACAATTCCGAAAAAGCATATGCGCCTATCCGCAGGTGCAGGAGCGCAAGTGTGCCTTTTGGAATTGTCAAAGTTCTGTAATTAGAATATAAATAATTCTAATATGATAATGCAAATACTAGCTGCGTTGTCTTGAATGTGGTTCTATCTCATGAACAATCAATAAAGAAACAAGTAACATTTCTGCGACGTTTAGCATGCTGGCTGGTAAACAGGAGGTCGTGAGTTTGGATTTGGTTCCGCAAATGAGGTATTTTTCTGTTATGCTGCATTTTTGATGAAAAACAAACCTACAAACTTTTTCGGCGTGGACCGAGCTTGCGATTCATAGATAAATATTATCGTTAATATGTTTAACGTACTCTTCCCGAGTAGCAAAAGGAAAACCGCATTGCTCAGTAGACCCCTCCAGCGAACTGTGCAGTTGGATAAGGGTCTTGCAGCCCTTCTTAAGACCACTATTAGCAATATAAAAATCGTATTCCTCAGTCGAACCTCTCCAGTGCACTGTGTGGTTACTTAAAAGGGCCTTGCAGCATTTTTCAACACCAATATTTTTTTCTGTATGCCTTTCCTTAGTATTTCAAAGAACTAAGCGCAAGAGGAAGTTTCATCATTAATGCTTGAGAACTCACGTTACCTGTCGCAAGAACTTCAAAACACAAGCGAAATGACAGTAACCCTCACCTGGAATTTTCGCGGCTGTATATGCCAAATTTCACGCTTCTATTACGTCTTAGAGTGGGAACGAGCAGCCACAAAGTATCGACCTTACGTAAAGTAAGTTTGGCGCGCCATAATTGTCGAGCCTGCTCAGCCTGTTGATGGCCTACCCATGGCCTCCGAGATCATGTGGCGTGCGGTCAGATCACAGAGTTCACAACATCACAGGTGTTTGTGGCGTCGCTTCTATGCTTGCAACAGCTTCTGCGAGGCGGCCGTTGGTACGACATATGCTTGGCCTGTTGCTGCGTTGTTCCCATTGTTGCAACGCCTCGCCCGTGGCTGTGTGATGATCAGACGATACTGAAAATGGTTGTAAAACGAAATGTGGCACGGTTTTCTCAAATATTCGCAATATCGTGCGAGCGTAAACCGCACAACATTTTCAACCAATTGTTGATGTCATTTCAACTCATTGATGTCACACCCATCGCAAGAACTGCATGAAATCGCCGCACCATGATGCTGCTATTGGTGTGGCCCAAGAAGTTTTTTCCGGAGCATTGCAACTCTAAGGCGTTGAACCACTGAAAAAAGTAACGTGGCTGCCCGATCATTTTGCAGAATTACTGTCAGCGAGTGTGCAGTTGCGTGCTTGTAAGGGCTACCTAATTTCGTGATAACTCGCACTTATTTTCAGAACTGATGCCTGCTTTTGCACATGCTTTTGTTTTGGGCGTGGTCTCTTGTCTGTTCGGCAGCATGAGCGGCTTCCGAAATCTTCAAGACGTGTTTGAAAAGTCGCGAACGGCTTCCCCGTGGGCACAGTCTGTTTCTCCAAGCCAGTAAGCATTCTTTTATTTGTCGTGAATGAAAGATATACGCGCGAAGCCTACCTTCGGGTTGTTTCAATATCTTAAGTTGCGGAAACTTAGGACAAGTAATAGAACAGAACGGCTTGTGTGATTCTAGCAATAATGTTTCATTGAGCAATTATGCTATCCAGTCAACGGTTTTTGAGTTGCTTGTATTTGCTGAAAGAAATGATTTCGGTGTGCGTTTAAATTGGTAAATTGCTTGTTTTCAACAGCCCAAGGTTACAACGTACTGAACGTTCATCCTGATACTCGTTGCAAAAAATTAAGAACTTTATGTATTTTCCTTAAGCGTTACACACGCACAAGTAGTGACCAAGAAAAGGAACTTATGAGATTGCATTGTTTTGTAACTTGCTAAGATAGACAGTTGGAAGCAGCTTGATGTACGATCCCCCATTAAAAACTAGCAATTGACACCTATTGTGTTCACGCTAATGTTGAAACAATGCACAAACCACTCCTTAAGAAAGTAATTCAGCGCTACTTTTTGACGAGGACACAGAAAGACATAATAGGACGGGTCTCGTACTTAATTTCTGAAGAAAGAAAAGATAACGCATTCCCATCTACCGCCGCAACGTGTTTTGTTAAGCGAACTTCTTCTTCTGAAACTAAAAGGCATTGCATGTAGTCGCGTTGTTACAGATGTATATTTCGGGGGTCGCCGGCTTGCAGAAGTCTTTATGGACGGAGAAGGCACCATCCACTCCTGCAACATGCTCGGCGATGGGTGAGTTCCTTTAATATAAAGCTTTCCTTGTGGAGTCGGAAGGTTTTGACTATGTGGTTAAATTTGGACTATATTACAGTGGAGGTTCCTTTCATGCGTTTCTGCATGATTATTGCGGAGGTTACGTTTAAAGCAAATCTTTCCTTGTTGTACCCGACAGGTTTAGATACGACAGGTTAGTGGTGGTGTTGCTTGGACTGCGGAGAGGAGGTGCGGAGATGAAAATTGGTAAAGGGAATGCGTCATGAAGTGAAATCGCGGGAAAGGTTACAACTTGCCTAATTAAAGGAACGAGCTAATACATGCAAATTTATTAGGCATTTCACGCCCGCAGACGGGTTATAAAGAAACATTTCTGGGTGATTCCACGAGAGATCAACACGGGTCCAAAAATTCATATTTTAGATTTCATTCAATATTTTATATTTTGTGGGCGTATCACTCGGTAGTACGAAAGCGAACTTGCATTATTTGAGAAATGGATACTTTAGAAGCAAAAAAAAATATCGAAATTCTTCAAGTTGCACGCGCGATTTACATGCACCGGGCATTCTCGCAAATTCACAACAATGTCAAATACAAAATATTACGTCTACAAAGAATGTATTTTCTTGTGTAATAAGTATACGTAAAGAAGAGTCAGCAAGCGTTGTTTGAGGCTTCTGTGCAAAGCGGAAGTGTTTTAGAAAAAAATTTTAATTTGCTACACTTTTCGAAATTTGCTATATTTACGAATTTTTATCTACTAAACTAATGAATATAGCCTTTTGCAATTTGGTGTTCTATGAGACCTTAACCTGTTGAACGATTGTGCTAAATATTGTTGGTGTAGCGCAAATTTCCATTTTTACAGTTTGCCTCAAATGTGAAGTTTTGACGAAAATGAACACTATTTGAAAATCAAAATAACAAAAACCCCATCGTTAATTTTTCTCAAAATTTCGTAAACAGCTGTCCACAGACACTGGAAAAAGAACAATAAAACATCTTGCCTTATCTTGTTTTTAATTACAATATATGTGGTAGAAATGAGAGCTTCGCCGGGATGCAGCAAGGTGCTAATAAATAGGGACATCGGGGTAAAAAGAACATCCATTAGCCTCTGACTTGCCTAAACTTGGCCATGATTGCGACACAAGGGCAGTTTTCGTAAACTAGTATTATGATTGCAAGCACGCAGTTGTGGAATGCCTAACTTTCTGACGTAAATTGTGCTACTGGGCTATCATTCGCGTCCATATTTTGTTAGTGCTTTCAGATGATGCCCTTCTAAAAATCGTCTCTTTTGAACGAGTTGGTAGTGTGTAGTAGAGTGCGGAGTGGGTCCGTGTGAGGCGGTGGCAAACAGGTGGTAAAACGAAATACGTTGAAAGTTTCTGGCGGTGTGGCCGCCGCCTTAAGAGGAAGCTTTAGCTTGGGTGCTGCTATCTAAATACATGTAAAACGAGAATTCGTTTTTCTCTGCAACCACTGCACCACATTTGATGACGTTTGTTGAAGTTAAAAGAAAAGTGAAACTCTAGTGGCTGTTGGTTGCGATTTTTTTTATTTAAGTCGTCAACTGTTTAATAAAATTGACAAAATAGCAGAGCTTCAGAAAACGAAACTATCAAATTCACAACTCTAACTCAGCAATGAAACATGATATAACAATCTTGTAAACTGCACCGCATAGAAAATCTAAAGTGTACAAAATCGCTATATTCTACATGGCTTTAAAATAGACTACTATTTTGTGTGTAGAACTTGTGCAAAATCCTTGTAAACAATGTAACAAATTCACGTGATAAATAAATTTGCATATCAAATTTGTCTGCTTTGAATGCTCTAATAGATGCAGTTAACAGGTCTGCGATATCTTTTATATAGGTGCAGAGCTACGAATTTGTAAACTTCGTGCTTCTATTTTTTTCAAACTTACCAATTCTTGAAAATTACAGTTAAGTAATGCAAGCCAGAAATCGACATTTCGCGTCCGACAGTCACTAGAATTTACCTTTCTCTCTCATGAGAAACAAATTTAAGTAAAATAGGCCCAGTGGTTATCTCAGGAAATCGTTTCTGCGTTTTACATGTATTTCAATAGGCGGTATCAGAGTTGGGCACGAGCGATAGCTTCCTATTAAGTGCAAGCTTTATTAGATTCGCGTCATTAGATCTGCGTGATCTGGCACCCTGCATCAGTTGGTCTGAGAGCCGCCATTACTACAACGCTTCGTAAACTGAAGACGCGTTCTCAGCACGCTATCATCCTTTCGGATTTGCCAGTGGTGCTCCAACAATTATCCCGTGCATTGTATGGCAGCAAGTTCAGCCGACAGTCATTGATGTTAGCTAAGGAGCTCAGCAATAGGCATTTCATTGTCAAGTTTCAGTGGATACCGCCAGATGTTGGACTTGCAGGCAATGATGCAGCAGATTAAATTAGGTGTGCCAATGAATCACCCCTTATATAAAGACTTCTCAGCACTTTGAATATCACCTCACCACCCAGGAGTGGTTTTAGCACTTTGAATATCACCTCACCATCCAGGAGTGGTTTAAGGAGTCCGTCACGCAAAGCTATACGCTGTTTCATAAAGTAAGAACTAGTTCCGCGAACACCCCCCCTCCCTGTTAACGCGGAACAGTTCATCTGTGCCTGCCAATACTTCAATAAAAACAGAAACGCTCTGCTTGACGCTTCGCACAGTAGACCAATATCCTTAAGAGTGTGCGGAACAGGTAATGTTTCCCAAAACACACAAGTTTTGGAGAGAGGAAGTGTCGCGCCTCTGTCCACCTGTTCAACCCTCTTTTTAAAGGGGCGCTAGAAGAGAGCAACCGCTGGCACTATCTGCCAGCTAAATAAGCCCTAACCAACACCATCGCCCCCCCCCCCCCCCCCATCACCGTATCTTAGGTTCTACTGTATAATGACGTTTCCGACGGAGCCAAGGCGAGTGCGCAATTGTTAGAGAATTTTACCTGCCGTAAATTTTTTTACTTGTGTACATGCACAGGTAGTTCACCGTTAAATCTGCAATTATCTGTGCTGCAAGCTACGCACACTTGTAAATAAAACGAGCCATGTAAAGGCTGCTCTGTTGACGTATCTTTACTCACATTCAAGATAATGAGTATTGTACTAGTTGGTATTTTATGCATAAGTATTGACCATAAGGGTAAAATTACTCTTGTTGCGCACTCATGGCCAAGTTTAGGCAAGTCAGAGGCTAATGGACGTTCTTTCTACCCCGATGTCCCTATTTCTTAGCACCTTGCTGCATCCCGGCGAAGCTCTCATGTCTACCACGTATATTGTCAATAAAAACAAAATAATGCAAGATGTTTTATCATGTTCTTTTTCCAGTGTCTGTGCACAGCTGTTTACGAAATTTTGAGAAAAATAACGATAGGTCTTTTTTTATATTGATTTTTAAATAGTGTTCATTTTCGTCAAAACTTAACATTTGAGGCAAACTAAAAATGGAAATTTGTGCTACAGCAACAATACTTAGCACAACCGTTCAACAGGTTAAGGTCTCATAGCCCACCAAATTTCAAAAGGCTACATTCATTAGTTTAGTAGATAAAAATTCGTAAATATAGCAAATTTCGAAAAGTGTAGCAAATTAAGAATTTTTTCTAAAACACTTCCGCTTTGCACAGAAGCCTCAAACAACGCTTGCTGGCTCTTCTTTACGTATACGTTTTACACAAGAAAATGCATTCTTTGTAGCCGTAATATTTTGTATTTGACATTGTTGTGAATTTGCGAGAATGCCCGGTGTATGTAAATGGCGCGTGCAACTTGAAGAATTCTGATATTTTTTTTCTTCTAAAGTATCCATTTCTCAAAGAATGCAAGTTCACTTTCGTACTACCGAGTGATACGCCCACAAAATATAAAATATTGAATGAAATCTAAAATATGAATTTTTGGACCCGTGTCACCCTTCTGCCATGTTTCTGGCATAAGCTTCTGAGAAAAGCACTGATCTAGCCAATTTAAACGACACCGCTCAGCTTCACTCTTCCTGTTTCTATGCATAGTAGCAAAACATAACATATGCATAAACGAACTTTCGCTTGAAGGGAGAAGCAGTGACAGAGAGAGCAACATTTTTGGATTTTCTACAGCATGTATATGGCTAGCCGATTCGTCCATCCGTCGCGTGTACGCAGTCATCGGCAATGGCTCGAGCGTCGTCGTCTTCTTCCACAGCCGGCTCCCTTGCCGCTCATCATTCCAGTGTAGAATTTCACTTCTATTCTGTCGTGGTGATGGGGAGGCCGGGTTCACGGGGATATGAGCCATTGCTTAAGGAGGTATGAGCCATTCATTGTCTTACCGCGATGGACAGATCTAATTTTGAAGCAATTAATTTACGAAGAATCGCAAGCGGCAATGCAACAACGGCGGACTGCGGGCATCCCGTCAGTGACGTCGTTTTCTCCGTCGCAGCCGTGTGTGTGACCTCATCAAGAATTCCAAAGACGTAACCAATAATTTAGAAAGACTTTAATGTACCGTCGGGATTAACCCAGTGAAAAACACCGGGGTCGCACGTTTCAGCTTCGCTGGTTATAAGCATCTGTACGAAGTGCTTAGGCTATGATTTTTATAAAGTAAAACTCATACATTTATGGACCATATAAACAGCGTCAAAACATTATCTCACCAACTCAACACGTGTAGCGTGACGCCCCCGCAACCACAGATAAAAAATGGTTCACTCGATGGCCACGAACACTCGTGCTCACACAGCTGGCGTATTGATGCGCCCCTGCGGTGAGTGTGCGCCTGCTTCTCCCAAACCAAACGTTCCGTGTTGCCGCACCCTGCACCACTTGCATGCCTTCAAAACTTGGTAGGTCACATGACATCCATCACTGAGTGCGCGAGGAGCGAGGGTCATTAGTAAAATTTAGAGAGGTTTGCCAGGAGGAAAGCCTAATATCATACTTAGGTCAGTGCGATGAATAATGAAATTATACACAGGAAGGACAACACTTAATAGACAGGTAACATACACGTTACGCAACAAAGAGAATTGATGCACCTCGTTGGTAATAGTGTCTCCAGGAAGAAGTTAAAATTATCTTTGTAGCGTGGGACGCACAAGCGGCCCTGTTTATTTATTTTATTTATTTATACAAAATACCCCTAAAGGCCCTCGCAACCGAGGGTATTACATAGGGGGGGGGGGGGGGCACAAATACAACAACAAAGAGAACACATGGGAAACTATACTAACAAGTTAGAATTTCGTTATACAGTCATAACACTATGCAACACTATACAGATTGAATAACAGCTATACAACCTGCAAACAAATTTATTTAAAAAAACAAAAACAAAACGAGAATCATCAGAGAAGTAAAAAAAAAAACCGATGCACGTCCAGATAACAATATACACAATGATTACGCTGTAGCACTGGCAGACAGTAGATTTAAAAATTTATCGTGATCTGTGGTGGTAGCAACACGTGGAGGCAAAGCGTTCCAGTCAGTTATAGTGCGTGGAATGAATGAATGTGCATAGTTAAATGAACGACATGACACGCGCTTGACTTTGAAAGGATGGTCGCGTCTATAGAAAATAGCAGATGGCAAACAAAAAAAGTCGTTATGAAGAGTTGAGTGATGATACAATTTATGAAAAAGTGATAAACGTGCAATTCCACGGTCCAAGCACATGTTCTGGCTCAAGGTGTCAGCACTGAGGTGCATAGCGCAGCAGCGTCTTTGGCTTGCCCTCGCATTCTATTAAACGGTAAAACAGCGCAGCAACAGAAGGCCGGACAGAGGAAAGAAGACACACCACAAAGCGATCACTAGCAACTGAAGAGTTTATTAAGATTAGAGCGAAATAAATAATAATAACAACCAAACCAGTGACAGCAAGATTTCATTCAAGGCGTTTACATGAAACCAAAAACAAAAATTAGAGGACGGTTATGCTTCGCCTTTAAGAGTGGAACGCGATAGCATTCAAAGATCCCTGGCTGCTTATCAGGCTTCCCGGCAACTGAATTATGTATTCTCGTATATTCAAATTACAATCTGACAGTATCACCTCTGTGGGTTGTGTTTAAGTCATACTTTACGATTTTTCTGACAAATTTTACTTTGAAAAATTTAATTTTGTTCACTATAACGCCTTGTGCCACGAGGTTCGGTGTGATTATTTCTGCCAACGACGCCGGCGCGCCCGCGCCGACTGCGATGCGGGATTTTCAGCGACATGGGGCCCTTAACGCTGTCGCATTAAAACCGGTCGAATCTGCTCGTGGGAATGAAATTTTCCTGACGGGGTCGTGTAACCGCTAGCCGGTAGCACTGAGCAAAGCGTCGAGTAGGGCTGAGCCAACCCGACTGCACAGAATAGACTGACACAGCCCGACCCACCCAGAGCGCACATGTAAACGCGGCGGATCGGGTTGGTGTTTCGCATTCAGCAGCAATTAACCATAGACGTTGTCATGTTTCTGGCCTGGACGCATGTTTTCGCAACAATAACGACCCACTCATGTCAGGCTACCCGCTCCTGATGCCGTAAAAGAAATCTAAACAGGATTAAAATTTAACAAAGCAAGCAAAACACGCATGTTACCAACATCAAATTATGAAGCCCTCCACTGGCTGGTGCTCTGTCAAGGTACGTGAACTGTTTTTGAAGACAAGGCCTTTTTAGCTGACTTCACACGGGGTTGGTGTATATGGAATCTCATATTCTCATAGGCTTAATTGATTTAGTGGTTCTATTAGTATCCCTTTGAGTGCTAAGCAACATAACGGTTTTATGGATGTGAGACACGCGATTTCAAGATAATGTAATTTCGACAATACGGGTGAGCGTTTCGCATTCGGAAGTTTCAGCTTGCCCGCTAAACGTATTTCACTTTGCGGAATACTGGCTTACTGGAGATTTAAATTACTACGTTTGGGGTTAAGTGTTCAATCGGAAATTTCTGGCTGTGACCACTGATGACTGGAACTGTGCACCTGATGGCGTTATTTATAAGTGCAAGCCTGAAAATTTTGAACAATAGGTCAATGACCAAATGCAATGCTAAAATCATGTGTCATATTTCTACTCTGTTGTACTTTTTATCAATTCCCTTTGGCTTTCAAACTTTTATTTGGCTGTATATTGGCAGTCTGTCTCCTTGCTTGTGTGTTTGTGGTGTAGGTTGCGTTTTATATGGGTCTTCTTGTCCCCCCACCCTTTTAGTAAGGCTCCACGAGGGGCCTTTTGGTGCTAAATGAATAAAAATAAGGAATGTAAAGCTTTTTAATAACAAAGGTATGTGCCTGCTAGCCGTCAGTTCCTCAGTTGCTGACCCAATTTCTCATTTTTTTTCTTTAAACAGAGCACTGATAAATAAGTTGCTCTCCTCTGTTCCTATCTTCGTTGTGGATCATGTAAACGAGTACCAAATGAACTACATTGTGCACCAGTGCGCACAGCGGCCGCAAAACGCCAAGGACTCCTACTTCCCAAAGCTCCGGGAGAAAGGAATTCGAGGAGTCCTTATGTTTCCAGGTAACGACAGTGATAATGAGGTAGCAGCCAGGTCATTTCATGCAATAGGAAAAAAATGATGTATAACGTGGTTCTTCATTATACCTCGCTATGAACAACGCGAGAAGAGATATGTAGGACAATGACGATACGATAAAAAACGCTGACGGGACAAATCACTTCACTTGTGGAAAAATTAAGAAAAAGCAACGCTTGCAGCAGTATGTGAAGGTGAAAATTATATAACCTCATCATGCAATCCTGATGCCGCTGTGAGCTCTCGGGCTGCTAATTTCCCACCTGCCCTTTCAAAAATGCGCAGACGGACGGACTGGAAGGTTTATGTTCCCAGTATTAAAGACGGGACTTGTGTTGTGGTTATCGTTCCATTGTATTTTTACAACAGAAAGAGAAGACAGATTTTATAGCGGCAAGCTCTGCAGGCAATAATAAATACTAGAACTGTTGCCTGAGTGGCGGTGTAATTCTTTCCATGATCGAGATGTATTCATAGAATCCGCACATATATTTGGTGTTTTGGATGCCTGGGGCGCCCATTCACAATTTGTTAAGCTGGAAAGTTTTGTAAGAAAGAATTCTAGCGAATCCAGAGATCGAACAAGTTATTAGCAAAGTCGACCGATTGGTGGCAAAGACCCCTTGCGAATGAAGAGCTTTATCAATTCGGCCGATTCCAACTATGCCCTCTTTGCCACACTTCTTCTTATGTTTTCAGCAGCGGTTACACTACTTAAATTTAATAAAAAGGTATTCTTGCCAAAATACAGAGGCAGGGCTCGACGGCAACGTAAACCACAGCGCAGCACATCAGAACTATGCTTTTTTGTTTCCCTAGTCCAAACGAATTTTTATGTTATGTGCTAAAGAGTTCGATGGTGCTAAAGTTGTGCTACGCCAAAGCATGTAATCAAGCACCAAAACACACGCGCTATTATCAACACAAATTACTCGAAAAAGCACAAAAATATATAACAGAACAAACTACATCTCTCTAACAAATAATTTACTCTAATGTGATTTAGAAACACTGTATTGTAGGTGTTATGAGCATTCAGGGAGATATTAAAAATTGTATGTCACAGCAGAGCATAAAATACTTTGAATGTTTCGGCGAAGCAAACATGACGTTTGCTTATATAAAATGCAAAAGTGCGATAAGATTGCAGTCGAGGGCACGTAAATATATCGGGAAAAGTAGAATGATCACGCTCAAAAGAATATGTGGTCGGAACGCGAGCAAAACTTGAGTGCCATAAAACACTAGGCGTTTCCGTTTAGGTGAACATTGAAAGGAAACGATTTGTAATTTACCGAGTCAAGAAGTGGGGAGATAATGAAATGCTAAGTGAGAAAAAAATCCATAATATCGACGTCGTGAGCGCGTAATTGTGCTTTGAAATATACCCGTAATACGAATATCAGACAATAGGTAATTCTGTGAACCTCGTACTATTGCAGAGTTGAAATTCCATACATAACTAAAACAATTAGGAAAAGAGGCTCCACTTGGTAGATCACTATACCAAAGAAGCTGCGGCACCTCTGATGATGTTTTCTTTCGACGGAGACGAGGAAATCCCTGGATCCTAGTCATATACAGCTTCGCTGTAAAGCAGGCGGTGCACCGAAGCTGAAAACGCTGATGGTTGCCGTGCGAACAGTGACTGCAGCGTAGGCGTAGTCCGAGACTCCTTCACTCGAAGGACTCTATAGCGGAGTAGTCCTATAGCGGAGTCCTATAGCGGAGTAGTCACGCTGGTTGGAAGAAACAAGAACAGCACGTGACAACAGCGACCACCTACAATGCGAAAAGTAGTGATTCCATAGGTGACGACGCAACTTAGCCACTGAGCCGATCAAAGATCGTTGATTGATGGGTGGTGCATTAAGCAAGGATATATAATCATTGCATTCTACCGGTGCTAGCATATGGGACAGAAACTTGGAGGTTAACAAAGAAGCTCGAGAACAAGTTAAGGACCGCACAAAGAGCGATGGAACGAAAAATGTTTGGCCTAACGTTAAGAGAGAGGAAGAGAGTGGTGTGGATCAGAGAACAAATGGGGATAGGCGATATTCTAGTTGACATTAAGCGGGAAAAATGGAGCTGGGCAGGCCATGTAATGCGTAGGATGGATAACCGGTGGACCATTAGGGCTTACTGAATGAATATCAAGAGAAGGGAAGCGCAGTCGAGGACGGCAGAAAACAAGGTGGGGTGATGAAATTAGGAAATTTGCAAGCGCCAGTTGGAATCAGCTAGCGCAAGCGAGGGGTAATTCGAGATCACAGGTAGAGGCGTTCGTCCTGCAGTGGAAATAAATATAGGCTGATGATCATGATGATGATGTAATCTGACGACAAGATCCCTTCGTGCGGAAGCCTAGAAAATTTGACGGTGTAGTTTATGCGCTATGTGGTTATATGGAGAACTGCAGCACACGTCGCTTTTTCATGTATTCAGAAATTGATAGGCCACACAGTTTTCCTAATTTTGGAAGTCCCTACGTCCCTGCATTGTTTCTACTTGGATAATCGTGATTAGGTGCAAAAACATTTCAAAGTGAACCAGGAAAGAGCTGACCTCTGGTGATAAAAACGCACAGAGTTGATGGTGTCAAGAAGCTTTCACTGCATTGCAAGATTATTACCTGATTACTGCTCTTTGTCTTATCAAATCTTGCTAGATGACTACGCTTTTAGTCATTTTATTGCTGTTCTATGAAAAGTGATCGCAATGGTTTTAATATCTGAAAATCTTTTCGCACAATTTGCTTTTCACTCCAGATGGGCTCGCATGGAGGGCATGGATTGGACCGGTGTGACACGTCTGATGACTCGTCACTAAAACCATTAATTTTAAAAGTCAGTTAATATGCCCAAAGTTCTGTTTGCGCTAAAAAGTTGTGAAACAGATTTCACAGAAAAACGTTTCTGATTCCCATGCGGAAATGCCTTGGCACAGGAACGAAGTGGTGTGGCGCTGGAAACGTGGCGAG
The DNA here is from genome assembly GCF_013339745.2 of Dermacentor silvarum. Classification (NCBI taxonomy): domain Eukaryota; kingdom Metazoa; phylum Arthropoda; class Arachnida; order Ixodida; family Ixodidae; genus Dermacentor; species Dermacentor silvarum. The sequence goes on from NC_051160.1 coordinate 130,358,882, forward strand.
CAACTATGACGACCTGGGTGAAGCCCGGTGATGTGTCAAGTGATTCGGGTGACGAGTTTACCGTACCATCAACCTCGGCTTTGGCTCCGATAGAGTCATCGGAAAACGACGAAAACATCGAGCCACCGCCCAAGAAAAGACCCAAGAAGGCATACGCACGAAAAAGGAAACCTAAGAAAGCGCGCGCTAAGCCCATTGATCATGACAGTGACCATGAAGAGGAAGAAGACGATTCCCTATCAGCAGGATGGATAGCCGAGCAGCCTTGCGACATTCCAGTGAGCATCGCAGAAAATCCACCCACATACTCGCAAAAACTAAATGTAGACTGCAGCGCATGCGACGCGTTTTCTCTGTACTTCGATGAAGAGGTGTGGAAGATGATTGTTGAGGAAACAAACCTCTATGCTCTTCAAAGAATGATGCCAAACTGGCGCACACTGACAGTGAGCGAGCTCAAGGCTTACATAGGGATGCTCATTCTAATGAGCATTCATAACTTGCCTCAAGTGTATCTGTATTGGAGTTCAGACAAGTTTTTCAATGTTCAAGAAATATCCAATGTAATGTCGTTTAGACGTTTTCAACAGATCACTCGTTGCCTGCATCTAAACGACAATTCAAAGATACCCGATAAGACGTCACCAAATTTTGATAGGTGCTACAGGGTGAGGCCTCTAATGGAAATGCTGAACATCAATTTTCAAAAAGAGTACAAGCCTTCCTCCTACGTCGCTGTCGACGAATTCTGTCGTGTCGGCAATGAAGCATAATGCCGCTAAAACCAAAAAAGCGCGGATATAAAGTGTGGAGTACGTGACAGCCAGCTGGTTACCTCTGTAAATACCTCTATCTGACCCACACATACTCGGTGCGTAGTGCTTTCTCTGACAGAAGACGTGGTGGACGCAGGTCGATAATTTTTTTTCATCAACGAAGCTTCTCCTGCGCCTCCGAGAGGCGTATTTCTGGAACGTTAATCCAACAAGAAAATCTGCCCCAAGAGGTGAAGTTGACAATAAATTCAAGCGTGGATCATTCCTATACAGTCCAAAGGGCCAGTTTCTGTGTACCATGGCGGGACTCCAAGAACGTCCATGGATGTCCAATTCACGATCCCCGTCGGGGGAAGGAAGCTGCCTTGTGGGAAAAAATCCAGGTCACATGCCCCAGGCTGAAAAATAACGGTGGATGGTGGATGACGTTTTGACAAAAAAGAAATGCCGTAGTAGATACCCACATGCCGATCTGCGGAGTCGTCAATTGACGAACGTGTTCATAATGAAACACGTGCACAAATAATCTGCACATATGCGTGAAAGGTGTTCTTTAATCAAAGGTGCGATTGTGGAAATTACGTCACTTTCTAAATAACGGAATGACACGCCACCCACCGTGGTGGCGTAGTGGGTTTGTCGTGGCGATGCTAATCCCCAGGGCACGGATTCAAATCCCGGCAGCGCCGGCAGCATTTAGATGGGGGCAAAATGTAATAACGCCCATGAGCCGTGCATTGGGTGCACGTTAAAGAGCCCCAGGTGATCAAAATTATAGTTTGCAGATTTTCTTCTTGTAGCGCAAAAAAAAAAAAACGGACGTAGAAGAAGAACGGAGACACCCACAGGCGCTAGCTTTCCACAACGTTTTTTTTTTGCGCTACAAGAAGAAAATCTGCAAACATGTTACACCAACAAGTTCAAATGTCTACACTGATGGAAAATTATAGTCCCCCACTACGGCGCGCCTCATAATTATATCCTGGTTTTCTCATGTGAAGCCCAGAATTTAATTTCCGTAATTACTCCTCCTAGATTGGTGCCAATGCGCTTTCTTTCTTTATTTGCTTGTTTTTGTTGTTTTGTTTTTACCTTGTGACAGGATAAGTGACTGACAAGTGGTGATGAGCCGGGGTTCTATGGGTAGGCTTATCACTATCTCGTGAAACGTGACTCAGCTCAATACAGCTGTACGATGAGCCATGAAATGTCATTGATAGCGATGACGTAAATGTGCCTTGTTTTCCGATCACATATTGTAGTTCAGCTTCTGCACGGAAGAGAGCGCGCACTATATTCTGCGAGTATAGTCTTAGTAACAACAGCGCAACAAACGGCAGACGGGGAACGGAGCTAGGCGCCACAATGACAAGAACACAGCGCTGTCTATATACCAATGAACTTATTCAGGTTGCGGCGATTTTCTGTAGCTGACATGATACTTCAAGGGGAACGTTCTTTACTTGTGTTTGGCAATAAAACTTGAAATACCGAGACCTCACGTAATATATGCTATATGGGGAGAGTTTTAGCGGCTGATGTATGTGTTTTTTGTGCACTTGCAGGACAAGTTGTGACGCTGATAAGAAGTTCTTCAATTGTCTAGTGAAGGCCCAAAGCTTTACTTCTTTTTCTCTGGGCGTAGGTTACTTTGACCTACTTAGGACAAAGTGCTACCAGTATGGTCACCCAACAATATGTGCTGACAAACAGACGTAAGTTTGCCACTCCATGCAGTGTGGTAAATGCACATTCCTAACTTTATCAACTTATTGGGGAATCTGCCTATCGCCGATAACAGGAGCTGTCTGTCCGCGACTATTATTGGCCAGTCTCTATTTAATTCTTTATATTTTTATTCGCATTTGCGGCCCCACGGAATCAGGTTATTATTAAACTAAATATAAATATACAGGCCCGTTGCATAGAGATATTGCAATAGTGACTTATAAACATTCACCTACGATTACGATACTCCCTAATGCAAAATTTGAGCGCAGCTGTATACGTGTTTTCATTTCGCGATATATTGGCTGGCGCATCAATCTGTCTCGTGCGGCGCGTTGCATACGGAGCGAAGTGTAGCGCGTCAGCCCCGCTAATTCGCGATATGCGGCGCGTGGGTGAAGCGTGTGCGCGATTCACAGCAGCCGCCGCAGACAGACCTTCGTCCATGCAGCGCTTTGTTTCCATACAGACGGTGCGTGCTACTCTGGCGCCATCTCGTAGCCATCGTCGCCGAAAAAGCCGGTTGTAAGCGACACTACGCTTTTCTTAGCACGCTTGTGCCATACCAGCCTCCTCCGCTTACCGACGCTCGCCTGAGAGCTGCGCTCTAAAATGGGATATCTATAATCCATCGTTCATAGTCTTCAGCTTGACCGCTCTTTATTTCACACCTTTAAGTACGATTTCGCGAGAGTGTACTTTTGTTCTTTATGTTCCTTTCCGTGATGACAACCAGTAGGGACGTTGTCTATATTGATTGCCTACACATTATTTCGTGCGTATATGTGTTTCGTATTTATAATTCGCCAGCTGATAATTAGCGATGATTAAGTAGCCTTAAGTGGCTCGTTGCACGATGGCCTTGAAAAAAAACGCGGCGTCAAGTCGAGCGGTAAAAAAAACACGTGACCTTCTCAGAGCAATCGGTGGATGGAGAGGGGAACGAGCGGCGCGCGCAGAGAGAAAAAAATTGCCCGCCATCCCACCCTGCGACCGTGAGTGTCCAGCGAAGCTGTATCAAACACCACACAAGGTCGAGCATTGTACTCACGCTGCTCTGCAGGCGTCTTTCATTTCCGTGGTCTACCCATGGCAATCGTAGAATGAACTGAATGAGTTGCTAGACGGGTCTGCCTATATGAAAGCGTCATATATATACAGCGTGTTTCAGCGAACACTTTCAAAAATTCTTAAAGCTTGCCTGTGGCAGATAGCACAATTCGAGTTCATGAGCTGGTCTACTCGAAGAGCCTGACATTACTTGCACAACAAATTGAAGTGCATAATCGAATAATTAAAATTAATTCGCTAAGTAAGTTTTTAACTAATTAACTAATAACTGATGCATTCGCGTTCCAGTTAATTTTGTGCTTCAATGCAAAAAGCGATGTTTTGTTAAGAACCTAACTGGAACGCCAATGTATTTCTCCGCAAAGTTCGGGATTCATATCTCGAAACTGTTGTCATCCCTAGAATTCGTTCCAAGTGGATCCGCCTTGTGAACTCCACCGCTACAATTTGTATTGCAATATGGGGCATTAGGTAATTAGTTAAAAACTTAATTAGTAGTTTTTTGTTAATTAGTCGATTATGCATTTCAATTTTTTGTGCAAGTAATGTCCACCTCTTCGAGTAGACCAGCTCATTAACTAGAATTGGGCTATCTGCCACAGGCAAACTTAAATAAATTTTGAAAGTGTTCGCTGAAACACCCTGTATATATACTAAGTGACATCACCGGGCTTGAATATATAAAGGGAGACCCGTGGTCTACCCATGGCAGTCTTAGAATGAACTGACTGAGTTGCTAGGCGGGTCTCCCTTTTATACATGAAAGCGTGGCGACGCTTTTATGAAGGGAGATCCGTCTAAAGGGAGACCCATATATTATATATATATATATATATATATATATATATAGAGAGAGAGAGAGAGAGAGAAATGAGAAGCACAACTTCGCGGTTGTGTTAGGTTTATTTGCCCAACAGTTTCAGTCGGTGGGCCGACCTTTTTCAAGGGATGTATATATACATATATATATATATATATATCAGTGATGTAAGGAGTAACAGGAGCCGGCACAGAAGTAGTTCAAAAAATAGAAGCACGTGGGAAAAACATAAGACTTTACTGACGTTTCGGCCGGGGTCCGGCCTTCATCAAGAGTGCGTGCACAAGCATACAGAACTCAATTTATACCTTTTTGCCGTAAGCGTGAAAAGAGACAAGAAAAAATACAACGTACAAAAAGAAGAAAATAGAAAGCAAAAAAGAATAAAATGAACACGTAAATGGAAACTTGCACGTGCGCAGAGTGGAGTTACTAAAATAAAGTCAATAAAACAAGGCTGTGAAAACAAGCTCGTAAATCGTGAGTAGCCCATGACTACAGGCGTGCACCGATTTCGTGTCGTCATGGATGTCAACACGTACAATGACTCATGTCAAAGTCATCAAAACGATGGGCATGTACAGTGGTGCTATACAGAGGTGCAAAGTTGGGCGTGCATGGAGTGGGATTATTGAAAACGTATTAACAAAAAGCATGCGGGCGTCACTGACAGGATTTAGTGGCGTCGTGAGTGTCGACACATCTAATGGCTCATATCAAGGTACATGAAAAACGACGGGCATGTACAGTGGTGCTATACAGGGGTACAACGTTGCGCGTGCATGGAGTGGGATTATTGAAAACATATTAACAAAAAGCATGCGGGCGTCATTGAAAAGATTTAGTGGCGTCGTGAGTGTCAACACGTCTAATGGCTTATGTCAAGGTACATAAAAAAAAAAAAACTACGGGCATATACAGTGGTGCTATAACCCGCCGTGGTTGCTCAGTGGCTATGGTGTTGGGCTGCTGAGCACGAGGTCGCGGGATCGAATCCCAGCCACGGCGGCCGCATTTCGATGGGGGCGAAATGCGAAAACACCCGTGTACTTAGATTTAGGTGCACGTTAAAGAACCCCAGGTGGTCCAAATTTCCGGAGTCCCCCACTACGGCGTGCCTCATAATCAGAACTGGTTTTGGCACGTAAAACCCCATAATTTAATTTTTTTAATTTAACAGTGGTGCTATAAAGGGGTACAAAGCTGCGCGTACATACAGTGGCATTGTGAAAACATATTACCAAAAGGGGTGCGAGCGGTCGCTGCTGCCAGGAGAGTATTTGACCACAAATACGGTCAATGCACCCTCACTTGGCCTAAAAGGACTCCTGCACTGTAACCTCCACTAACCTCCGAGATGAACGAACTGCGATCCATTGCATTCTTTGCACACGTGGTATTCTTTGTGTTTGTAGGCAGGCGTATTTTATACAAATTGTATGAGTGCGTGAGCAAATGAAATGAAATATAAAAAAATGAAAGATTTAATGACAAGATTAAGTAATAATATCAATATAATTTCGAATTATTGCTGCAGAAATATGCATATCCCTATATAAGTATATATATATATATATATATATATATATATATATATATACTTAGTGACGTCACCACGCTTTCATATATAAAAGGAAGACCCGTCTAGCAACTCATTCGGCTCATTTTAAGACTGCCATGGGTAGACCACGGAAATTAAAGACACCAGAACAGCGTGAATGCAATGCTTGACCATGTGGGGTGTTTGACAAAGCAAAGATATGCCATTTGCCTTGTTAAGCTGCAGTTTCATGTTTACGCCACAAAATTTTCCGACCAACGAGAGGTATACAGCTTCGCTGTAATAGGAAATTCTGGTGTTGCATCGATGACGCCACGCGGCGGCGGCTGTTGTTGCGACAGTCGACTGCGAAGCGAGAGATGATGATGGACGACGCTCGCCCGAGGCCTAGCAGATTGCGTGGTGGGCCTCGTAAGTAAGCCACGGCCTCGGATGTCCGCCAAGCGAAAAACAATGTGCGACGTGTGATGCGGCAGGCGCGAGGTGTTCGACCGCGAGTGCTGCTTTCCTCTACTGAGAGGATGCAACGTAAAGTCGAAGAGAAACGTTTGGACCTGGTTCTTCAGCGGAACTTTTATGATTCTAACTGCGCCATTGACGATGTTGCAACAAAAGTCCATTACTTTACGGATCGAAGAAGCGTATTCATTAGTGTGAAAAATACAGTTTTACCCGTTGGTTGACCACAACATCTCTCCTTTCTTGGTCTAGTGGGAAACCACTAAGTTTAATAGGAACGTCTAACTACAAGCGAAGCCTAAGCGCAGCCGGGTGTCTGTAGCTGTCGCTACTCGACTAGAATTAACCTGAGCTAAACTACAGCCAATATTTTTTTTCTCTGTATGTCCCACAACAAACTAGCCCAATTTCGCACTAGCAAAGATCTAAAAAAATACAATTTTAATGAAGTTCATATAGTACGATAAACGATGTGTCTAATAATGGTCTTAGAATCCATTCAAACTGTTTCTGACACTGCTGTGGCTGTTAAACCCGTTGTTTTGAGGCGACACGTGTGAACCTTGCTTGCTCTATGAAAGTAATGTTTCGTTTAACAAGTGGATTTTCATGCGAATAATGTTTTCTGAAGTGCTGAATTATCTCTAGAATAATAGCTACGTGTTTTCGTGGCTACCTGTCCCACTGCTTTGGTCATAAACAAGTGAAGGAGTCGATTTTGGCATCACCACTGCCATTTTTTCTGTCAAAGCCCCTTTTTGGGGACTACCTAAATGAGGCGTTGGCAGGGTTGACGCCATACCCTCTCAGCATGATTGATTTCTGCTCGCGCACTGCAAAAGCATCTATCAATTGTTCCAAAACAAGATCCTAAATTTTCACAGCCACGACTCAAACACCCTTTATGCTTTTTATTATGCTTCAACATGATACACAGCGTATGCTTCACCAAATGTGATTTTTGTTTATGGCGGTGAAGCTGTCTTCGCGAAAACTAGAGAAAAACACTTGCCCTCCGCACTCTTGAACTCGTAAGTAGCTGTAATCCACTTCGTAAAGGCCCTCATCAACATGCGTGCGTTTTTTGTAAGATTTTGCTCACCTTAATTAGTTGATTGATTACTGTATTTGCTTGGTCACAGTACAGTGTAACCTTAGACGGAAGGAAAAGCTGTTCAAATGACGGCTTGACGGGTCCTCCTCCCCCTTTGTGAACAATGACAGCAGCTGAAAGACAGCACACTGCCACACCACTGATTTTTTTCTTAAAAATGACACAATCTTTTTACGGAAACATCAAGCCATCAAGGAAAAACGGAAAACCAAGCTTATACATAGCTTATACAAAAAACTGCTGCAATCTTCTGCACTTATATAATACACTACCTAGTTTAAACAAGAGCCGCTAAGTTTCCTGCACTTAAGTAAATTGCTACACAGTTTACACAAGAAAAAAAAAGAACCGCTAATTCTGCGGCACCTAAACGAGGCACATATATAACTTTGCTAATGTAATGACATAGAATTCGCATCTGCAAGCCATAAGTTGTGCGAAAGTAAGGAACGTTCCACATTTCTGTATTTCTTGTTTCATAGGCCTTTTCCTTTAAGCAAAGATTATCCATCTACTTGAACAAAAAGTTTGAGCGTTTGCAACTAAAACAGTACTGTCGTAGTAGCCTGTATATTATTAGAAGTCATTCACTTTGACTATCCTATATTTTTTAAATAGTGGGTCGCTAGGTGCTGGAACTATAGCGTGGCATTCGTATTTTCTTCAGTATTCTCAGTAATTTTGTTAAGTTTGTTTTTGTAGTTGTTCCATAAGCCAAATAGCAGTAGTTAAGATAAGAACTAAACAGCGATTTGTATATCAATAACCTCACTGAGTTTGGGATAAATTGATAAGTTCATTTTTCACTTTCATTTTTAAAATTATATCAGCGATCTTGTAGTGGCGTCGTAATTTGTATGTTTTTTTTAAATCAATAAATGATGATAACAAAATATTCGGCTTCGAATTGGTCGGTACACTTGGCAATTCGGTAACAAATAATAACCTAAGCAAAGGAAAGCCTAAGGAAAATTGCTTCTTTTTTATTTATTTGAAATGTGGAAATCATAACGTAAAGCGGAATGAAGGTGTACGAGAAAAGAACTTACCACAAGTGAGAGATGAGTGGTGGCGCTGGCTAACACTCGAAATGCCGTACCTAGCAGACATACACGAATACTCATGAAAGTGGAAGAAAACACAGCGCTGCTGTTACTCAACTGGCCAAAGATCACAGGCAAATGTCAAAGGCTTCCTTCTTAATAAGTTGTTTTTTTTGTTCATTTCTCTTGACTTTATCATAATTTCTACATTAAAAATGAATTTTATGCATGTTTTTATGGGCTTCGTTGCCTGTTAATTGGCTTCATAATACTGCTACGAGGCTCTTCGTTGCTTGCTCATGTCGTACCAGGACATTTTTGATCTCAATGACCGACCACTTGGGCCAAACAACAAATGTCAAACATCGGATTCGCACCGGCGATGCGAAACCCTTACACCGACGTCTCTATCGTGTCTCCTCCGCTGAGCGCCAAGTTATACATAAGGAAGTTGACAAAATGCTTGCCCGTGATATCATCGAACGTTCTTCGAGCCCATGGGCATCTCCTGTCGGGCTAGTTAGAAATAAGGACGACAGCTGGCGCTCCTGTATCGACTACCGGAATCTTAACCAAGTAACAAAAAAGGAGGTGTGCCCCTTACCTCGGACAGATGACGCCCTTGACTGTTTCAGTGGTTCCAAGCATTTTTCTTCGATAGACCTTCGTTCCGGGCATTGGCAGATTGCAGGTGACGACATGGATCCTGAAAAGACGGCGTTTATTACAGCTGATAGGCGCTATCAGTTCAAGGTGATGCCATTCGGGCTATGCAATGCTCAAGCTACATTTGAACGAATGATGGACGCCCTCCTTCACAGTCTAAAGTCATTAATCTGCTTGTGCTACCTTGACGATGTCATTGTCGTTTCGCCAAATTTTGACACACACCTGCGCTACAAAGCACACGTTTACAACGGCGTATCATCCTCAGACGAACGGCCTCACAGAGCGGCTGAATAGAACTATCACAGAAATGCTCGCTATGTACGTCTCTACTGACAACCGTGATTGGGATGCCGCTCTGACATTCGTCAAATTTGCTTACAATACGTCCCGCCATGACTCTGCTGGTTTCTTCTCACTTTTTCTCATGTACGGATGAGACCCCCAGGATTCCAGTGGCAACCTGTTCGGACCCAGAGATTCTTAGCACCATCTGCCGCGTCACAGGTCTGACCGCCGCCTTGGTCAGGTGCTCCGCGGCCGCTGGGGACTGAGGGCCATGAGTTAATTACAGGAGTCAAGAGGGATGTAGTGGCCGAATGCTGCACCAGGGAGGCCAATTTCAGTTGTGGTGAGAGAGTGACTTTGTTGAAGCTTAGTGGGCCTTCCTAATTTGGTTGCACCTAGACTAGTATAGCCCCACTAGCTCTCGGCAATATTTATTTTTGCTGATGTCAGGCACCACTTGATGCCTGAAAAATGCCGTGTACTTGGAGGAGGTGACATGTACAAGAGTAACAGTGCAGTGACATGTACAGTGACATGTAAAAGACTTGTTAAACAGGAACCTTCACTGGATACACGTGAATGCAAACAGGGATACACGTGAACGCATATAGTGCCGTTCTCGTCTCTCGCTTATCTTTTTTTTGCGACTTCTTCTTTTAATAGGAAAAACCTACCGCACCCGAGTAGCCCAGTGGCTACGGCGTTGCGATGCTGAGCTCTAGGTCGTGCGTTCCATCCCGGCTGCGGCGGCGTCAATTTGTTGGGGGCGAAATCAAAGACCGCTCGTGTACTTATATTAAGACGCACGTTAAAGAACCCCCTGCAGTCAAATTCAATGAAATTGAGGCGTATTTAGTCATTGCGACGTCGGCCAATTTCCGCACCATCTTTCAGTCATGCCGACGGATTTTCGCGTAATAGGGCATATAATGCTTTACCACTCAACATTTTAAATGCTGACGTAGTTTGCAGCTATAAATTACCACCACACCCGGTCGGACTAGTTGATTTTCGTAGGTAAACGCAGTCATCACGAACAATAGAGCTTGAAAAGAAAAAAAAATAAAATGCACCATCGTGGGCTGTTCGCGTTGTCTCTGTTGCGCTTCCGATAATGACCGCACCCGCTTTGTTGTGGGCTGAAAAGTATAACCGTTTATGGACTCCATGCGCACATTTATACGTGCGCGCAAGATTCGTGCTCTTTCACTCCTCTTCTTTCTTTTCGATCATTTTTCCCGTTCCTTCAGGGCAGGGTAGCAAACCCTGCCCTGTCTTTCCTTTCTCCTCTCGCTCCCATAGCTACGAAGGGTTGCTTTTACTTGCCTGGGACCTGGCAACGCTGCTATCAAATCTTCTTTCGCCGCTCTCTCAGCGGCGGCGGAGGCGGTGCAAGACACCAGGAGCACCCAGATTAAAAAGCACAAAAGGAAAGCGGCACAAAGGAAAGCGGCACAAAGGAAAGCATTTACGGGGGATCATACCCCCATAAACGTGGCCTCCCCATTTCGACCAATGAAAAGTGAAATTCTAGGTTGAAATAATGACCGCCAATGGAGCCAGCTGGGAAAGAAGACGACGAAGACGAACGTCAGCGGAGTAGCACGAGCGCGTTCGCGCGGTTGCGCCGAGGGGCACCCACGAGCCAGCTGTGGAAGAAGACGACGACGTTCGAGCCATTGCTGATGATAATAGTTTCTGCGACGGACAAATTGCCTAGCCATATACACCTTTGCTGTAAAAATGGTTACAGCAATTAATGAGCGCAGCGCGGTGAAAATGAAGAAGAGACGAAATAGAGAGTGAATGCCACGAGAACCACAGCTTAAATTTCGTTCTGATTTTCATCGCACCCTCGTTGGCTATGCATCACAAATACTAACACCATCATCATTGTCATCATAAAGAGAAGAAGAATAAAGCGCCGGCGCGTGGCACGAGCACCATTGTGCGTGCTCGCCATCTACAAGAACGCCACGTCACCGTTCCTTCAAACGAACCTGTCAACAAGGCCGGTACCGTATTCGAACGTGAGCGCGTCAGCAGTTCTAATTCCCACATCAACAATTACAGCTCCGCGTGGCTACCACAGTCACAGAAGATATGGAAAGGCAACTTGGTCACCCTGAGAACGATGCAACATCTGGACGAATGAACCAGGCTTCACATGGTGAACCGGGACCCAGTGGAGGAGATTCTTGGACAATGCGCCCCGGCGGCCGTCACACGAGCGAAGAGTGCCTGCGAGTACTTGGTCGGCGCCTCAGATCAGCGGTTAGAGAGACCATCGTCAGAGAGTTGAAGAGAGTGCAGAAGCTGTTTGTGCGGAAGATTCTGAATGATGTGGATTTTCGAAAGTAAGATTCTGCACCAGAGGACGGCAGAACACTGCGAGAGAACTTGCAGGGGACATCCCAGGCTAAAGCAGGAGCGACTGGAGGAGATTCTTGGACAATGCGCCCCGGCGGCCGTCGCATAGTGGCTGCGAGTACTTGGTCTGCGCCTCAGATCAGCGGTTAGAGAGACCATCGTCAAAGAGAATTAGAGAGAGTAACAATATCTCCCGGTAACAACATCTAATATCTTTAAAATAATCTAATGAAAACCATACCCCTCGGTTCCCCTTCTTGTTCACTAAAGAATATTATCATTTTATTTCACGGATTTATTAGGGTAATGACTCAGTTTAATTTTCATGTTACGTCTTGCATAAGTATTTTTGTCCGTGCAGGCGTACTGATCATTGCTTCTTCGAACGTTATGTTTTTGTGTTGCATTAGTTTATTATTGTGGGCATATCTATATTTGATACAACATTGTTACTGTTATGAGGCAAAACACGGTTCCATTCAGTGCTATGACCTATTTTGCAGAACGGGCAAACCTCAGCGGAAGCAACCGTGTAAAAAATTCAAGATAGACATATTGAAGATCAAGAAATGGCGTGTCTACGACCCTCCCAATTTTTTTAGGGCCTATTTTACCGCGAAGACAGGCATCAAGAACACAAGTGATATATGGACTTCCGCAACGCAAAAAAATTGAACAAAGGCTTTCCTAGAGGAAAGGCACCCACGGCAGGTACTACTACCTAAGTTTGCAAAAGAACATTAGGTTACGCACTGTTGATGTGCATTTGCTGAAAAATAAATTCGATCTTACGAAAGAAAAAGACAATGTGTCTTACTAATGAATGTGGCATGCCTCTTCCTTTTTTACGTGTTTTCATTTTCGGAAACGTTTTTGCACAGCTGTCCTCTTGGCATTCACTAATCACTTTTAAGCTCAGCGACGAAGCTTTTCCTACATTCGATTTCATTTTTTTTACTTTCACACCCACGCTTGGAGGAAATGAGCGTATCTCTACTCCATACGGCGGGCGTTCTACCACTAGGCCACGGCTGCGGTGGCGTGGTCCACGCAGGGCCCTCGAGTCAAAAAATCTGTCAGAGCACTCTTGTTGCACCATTAGGATTCTTGAATGGCAGTCAGGAATGTCTAATGACAGCCTTCCATACAATTAGGATTCCTGACTGTCAGTCACTAGTTTTTAATGGCAGCCTTCCCAAACAATTGGATTCCTGACGGCGGTCAGTCAGAAGTGTCTAATGGCAGCCTTACCATACAATTAGGATTTCTGACTTGTGAGAAGTCTCTAATGGCAGCCTTCCAATACAATTAGGACTGCTGGCGCTCAGTTAGGAGTGTCTGAGCGCAGCATTCCGATACAAACAGGATCGCTGGCGCGGTCAGTCAAAAGTGTCTAAAAGCAGCCTTGCGATACGAATAGGATTCCCATCGTTGGATCATTCACGGTGCCTTAAATCTAGCTCTTAGTAAGTAACTATCTTGCACATAACAATTTAGCTAACTCGTTTATATGTAGATATCTAAATATATCTAGGTCAAAGTCTGCACGACCAAACAGACCTCCGTGTGCAAATAAAAGTGCACGTAGTCGCCGAAGCGGCCTATCGATGTCTCTGGGTGCGTCGACGTGTTGCGCTGATAAAAACAAATCTGTTCTTATACATCTAGCCGCATATGAAAAATCTCCTAGCTGGCAACACCGCGCTTACTCATACATACAAACTTGATTTTGTGCAGCGCCACGGACTATTAATAGCATGGAGAGGCTATTGAGGTACGTGGGCACGATGGAGTACGTAGCTGTTGACGTGACGGGACGCGGGCGCGCATCGCACCCTAAATCCGCCGACGTGCGGCGGTTCGATCGTAAAAAAAATTAAATTATGGGGTTTTACGTGCCAAAACCAGTTCTGATTATGAGGCACGCCGTAGTGAGGGACTCCGGAAATTTGGACCACCTGGGGTTCTTTAACGTGCACCTAAATCTAAGTACACGGGTGTTTTCGCATTTCGCCCCCATCGAAATGCAGCCGCCGTGGGTTCGATCGTACAATTTATCCATCCTATATAAATTGCGTGCGGGGCCCGTGCGAATTTAGGTATACCGCAACTACACCGCCGATGTCGCGATCAACGATCGAAAGATACAGCGATGATTACGGTGCGACAACAGCAAAGCTGACAACGGCACGACGCAGCACGCTGATTCACAATAGACCGACTCTTGGCGACAGCGTTTTCCTTCCTTTAAAGAGTTGGCCACAGCGTTTTCCGCCCTGTAAGCTGCTCGCGTCATCAGTCGGCAGACCAAGATCGTTCTCGTGTCGGCGTAGTGTTAATCAGCCTTTACTGGCCTACTTCGGAAAGCTTCGCTCGACGAAGATAGACATTTCTATATCTTCTGCAATAATTGAAATGACTGCGGTATTGTCTTTACAACATTATGGGCATTTTGTGCATCGTGTATTGCTCATATGTAGGTTTTGCCATATTCAACTGTTGATTTCATCCAAAACTGCTTCATACAGTCTTAGCGCCTTTTAATTCTATTTTCATCTTCCAGTGCAGACAATTATACCAGCTAGTTGCTTTACTAAACCAGTCCGATTGTTCATTGGTGTAAGTATCCAGACAGCTGTGCACCAATATGTATTCTAGTTCCTACCTTATTTTTTTATCCAGCGGCCGTGCTACTCTTAGGAAAACACACAGATCCAATGCAATGGTGGAATCAAAATGATGCAAAGCTTGTTTGGTTTAGCGAGCTAGCAAGTGGATAGCACGCGGCCACTGCCATGTCATGAGCACAGCCTTGTAGTCATTAGCTGTTTGCATCACGAGGAAGAAGGTGATGTATCATTGTTGTCAAGGAAAGAATGCTGATGTATAAACACACGGAATACTACACATATTGCATATATAGTATCAAGATCTTCATACCCCTTGTGTCTCAATGGCACATCCATTCTGGGGGAGTGGCCAACAATGGGCACATACCCAGTCGTCCAAACACAGTGCCGAAGTTTTCAGTCCGAGTACATACCCATGACCCAAGTCTACAATGCCTGTCAGCAGCGAGTTGTCTACTCTAAAAGACGGCGTATTTGCATAGAAATGCTTACACTTAAATAAACAATGCAGACCTAGGCTAGGAGAGATGACATATAGTGAATGACTCTGAATTAGCTTTTATTGCCTCGGGTTCAACAATACACACCCGAATTTCAGTATTTAATGAAGTCATAACCTACTGTCTGATCATCCAAAGCATTTATTTCCATTCGGATAGTTTTCAGTTGCCTCTAGGAACGATTATTGCGATAGCAATTATATGGACACTCCAAAGTAGATTTCTGCCGTCGGCGTCGCCGTCGCCGGTTGTTGTCGCCGTCGCCGTCGCCGTGAGGTTCCGTATGACGTCAATGGAGATGAAATCGTCGCCGCGCGCCGCCGAACGCTGTATGTGCGAGTGAAAGGGGGCGAGGGACGCGCGCTTTCACGGGGAGTGAACCCACGGCGGAGAACAAACGCGCGTTCTGCGCCGTGCTCCCTTAAGCGCTGCAGAAGTAGGCGTCTCTTTCCTCCTTTACAATCACCATATATGTAGAGCAAATGCGCCTTCTTCCGACGCGCGAAAGGCCGTGCGGGGGAGGGGGAGGGGGAGGGAAGGGAGGCGACGTTTAGCTGCGGCACCAAGTGCCTATTTATATCAGAGGCTCCGGCAACAGTCACCAACGCCGCACGCATTTTCTGCGAACGCGGGCAAAACGCCGACGGCGTCGCCAACAGTTCTGCGTGTTGCCGGTGCTGCTGCATGTCCAAGTTTATACAGCTGATAAAGCTAGTATCATTACTCGGTATAGCTCTCTACAAATTTGCTATCGCAATTGATGCTGCGCTTTTCAGGTGTAACTGCGACAACTTTTTATTGACAAAACATAGGCGGAAAGTTTTCATTTTTCCGTGGGGGGGGGGGGGGGTGAGGGGGCTGGGGCCCGAGCAGCTTTCCGAAACCTACCAATATATATATATATATATATATATATATATATATATATATATATATATACAGTAGTCACTGGATTTTTCAATGGGCCAAGCGTATTTCGGAAAATCAGAAGCACAACTTCGCGGTTATCTTAGGTTTATTATAAACCTAAGGTAACCGCGAAGTTGTGTTTCTGATTTTCGTATATATATACATATACAATTTTCTCTGCTATGAATTTTCTATGCCTAGCTTTATGGCGAAAGCAATTATATCGACACTTCAGGCGAATTGTCGCGGTTGTAGTCACCGTGATGATGTTCCGCATTGCATCCAAAAGCCATACACATGAGCGACCCATACTTGTGGGTGCGCGAAAAAGCACGTAACAGTGAGCCGAAAAGGGTGGCGGCTTGATGGCATTATTTTCCACGTGCTCAATATTCGGGTTAGTTGTAGGTCACCTAATCAAACGCGATTGGGAAGGAGCGCACGTGTCTTCTCCTCTAGCCCTACCGTAGCTGCGAATGACTGTGCGCGGCTGACGCTGATGGGGTCCTCGTGCCATATCTAATTGTTGGTAATCATTGGTCGGTGCAATGATAAAGGGCGACCAGGGATGGCTGCTAACTTCAATAGCGCTGTCTTCCTTGCCGCGATGTCTTTCTGCCCCCCTAGGGTTGCAGAGCTAAGAGACAGAGGTAATCGCAGATCGCTCACAGAGGCCGTCAGTAGTGGACATAAAAATAGGCAGATAATGATGATGAATCTAATTTTCAGAGTTGCGGTGAATCGCGCGGCTGTACGAACCGTTCGCCTCCGCTGCCGGCGTTCTTCACAATGCTTGCGTTGTGAAACCGAGTGCTCGAGGTCATCCAGTGAGGTATTTACAGGTTTACATGGACCGTGCTTACTATGTCCACTATGTTCACTATGTTTACTATTTTAATTTCAGGTGAATGTTTACTACAATTTATATGGCCACTATATAACTTATAGACTCGCGTAAGGGCCACACTTTTCTGTCGCGATTTTGACGAGCCTTTCATGGTACCGGGCCATTTGACCTCATTTTTCCAACTACGAGTATGAAATCCTCCGTAAACTTCCGCGATCGACTCCTCTCGACATCCAGTAGCGAAGCGCGAAAGTACGCTGCGCGCGACAATTCACTGTTGAGCCCGATCAGAATCAGCGCACGGAACGCGATTGCTTCTCGGTTGGATGTCTTTTTTTTTAATATTGGCTGTCAAGTTATGGGTGGGGCCCTTACACGGGTGCGATCGTTACACGGATTCACACGGTAAGAATCTTCCTTCGTGTAATTGTCTTCTACTTCGCTATCACTAATACTGCTTCGCCTTCCCGGCCAAACTGCACTCTTATTTATTGTTTTATCACTTTGAGTCCGAGTATAAGCGGTGCGGCGCATGACTTCTAGACTTCTATTTATTCTGATTTTGAGTGAATCCGGCTAGGCATCATTTCGGTTACTGAGTGAATTCTACTATATACAAGGTGTTTCAGCGAACAGTTTCCAAAATTTTTAAAGGTGGCCTGTGGCAGATATTACAATTCTAGGTCAGGAGCTCGTCTACACGAAGAGGCAGGCATTACTTCCGCAAAAAATTGAAATGGATAATCGACTAATTAACAAAATTACCCATTAAGTTTTTAGCTAATTACCTTATGGCCCATGTTCCAATTTACAAATTTTAGCCGTGGAGTGCGGATCCACTTTGAACTAAATCTCAGGCTGACATCACTGTCGAGATAATAATTCTCTAACTTTGCGGAGAAATACATTGGCGTGCCAGTCACTTTCTCAACAAAACGTCGTTTTATGCATCATGGTACAAAAGTATGAAAAGAACAAATTATGGAATTTCACGTGCCAAAACCACTATCTGATTATGAGGCACGCCGTAGTGGAAGACTATGGAATAATTTAGACCACCTGGGGTTCTTTAACGTGCACCTAAATCTAAGTAAACGGATGTTCTAGCATTTCGCCCCATCGAAATGCAGCCGCCGTGGCCGTGATTTGATCCCGCGACCTCATGCTTATCAGTCCAACACCATAGCCACAAAACAACCACGGCGGGTAAGCGCAAAAGTAACTGGAACGCCAATGCATTTCTCCGCAATGTTCGGGAATTATTATCTCGAAAGTGGTGCCATCCTGAGAATTAGTTCCTAGTGCATCCGCGCGCCTTGCGAACTCCACGGCTAGAATTTGCAAATTGCAAAATGGGCCATAAGTTAATATGTTCAAACCTCATTGGTGGATTTGTAGTAATTAGTCCATTATGCATTTCAATTTTTTGTGCAAGTAATGTCCGCCTCTTCGAGTAGACCAGCTCATGAATTATAATTGTGCTATCTGCGTCACGCAACCTGTAAAAATTTTTTGAAAGTGTTTGCTGAAACACCCCCTATTTATGGCCTCTGCATGCAAGAGGCGATGTTTCCATTCCTAATGCGTAAATGTTGTAAATAATTAGAAGAGCTTTTTTTCTTTTATTTTGTCGCCAGTCGTTAGCATTGCCTACTGGAAAAAGAATCAATACTGAGACACATATCACTCGGGTGCTTTTCACACGCCGTTGATAGAAGACTCTGCTGAAGGGGTGACTGAAGTCTACAGGTTTTTTTCAGGCTCGAAAAAGCACGCAAAGTAATTTGAAGTGAGGTGAACGTAAATCAACATATTCATTCTCTAGGTATAGGCTATCCATTTAGTTTGCTACCACCTTCTCTTAAAAAAATATAATAAACTTTGTCCTTTGTATATATTTAAATATATTGTGTCTGTGCGTAATGTTGTCAACGGAAATTTAAAAAAAATGTTAAAGTGAGGAAACATGGATGAGGTAGCCGCCGCTGGTGCTTCTTATGCACTTGTCCTCCTATTATCAGGATTTGCCGAAATAAAGCGAAAGTATAAATTAAAAGCCTTGCACGTCTGCGCCACAAATGGTGCCGTAAGCTTTTAGCCACAACAAAAGTGAAAATGTGGAGGCAACGCAAGAGAATCCTCAAATTATGTGGGTAACAGAACTCCGGTAATGACATTTTAAGGGCGGGGGGGGGGGGGGGGCTAGGCTACGGATTTCCGGGTGTGGAGGGGGGGGGGGCTCAGCCCCTCCGGGAAAATTCCGGAGGGGGCTCGAGCCCCGGAGCCCCCCCGTAGTCGGCGCCTATGTGACAAAGAAGAGTATATATGCACAATTAGGCCAGCCCCTTGGCCATCATGACTATGCACACTGTTGGCAGGTTCATACAGCGTTTGATCGCATCTATGCCACAGAAGGCACAACAAAGGCAGTGCAATCTTTCTATGAAAGGAGGGGCATCTTACTTCCACAGCTTAAAGGGGAAAGTGCAGCAAGAAAGGCAGAATCCAAAGGACATGGACACAGCACAAAATCAGTTTATCAGGTAGCCAAAGTTGTACATTTCTCAGTTACCTCACCAATTCACCTAGCCACCCAGCAGACAAACTCACTGTAGACAAAAAGGACAAAATAAATTCTACCTTGCTCAAACACATGGACAAACAGCCTAGAAACTGTAAAGAGTCTTGGTATTCATATTAAAGGTATATTCCCTTAAGCTTGAGAAATTTGATAAATAACATTTGTAGAAGTATCACACTATGGAATCATAGTGTGATACTTCTACAGCCAACAATAAAACGTAATCAAATAAACAAACTTCGAATAAACCGGCACTTGCCTGAAACTTTCCATGCTGACCATGATGCTGACAGAACTACCGACGGCCGACACCGGGCATGTTGCAAGTGCTCGTATCAGCCTCCGTGGATCCATCTTTCAGCGCGTAACAAGGCTTTGCGTTGAGGTCGGGCACGGTTAATACACAACACACGTGCCACATCTCTGAATACACCGAGCACAAAACCAATCCCACGTTTAAAACTATGTCGCAGAGCGCGAGGCGTGAACATAGGCAAAATAGAGACAACGCTTCTTTCGAAGCAAGAGCAGCTAATGAGGTGATGAAGCAATTTCCGCTTTCCCACATTCACCGCGCGCCGCATTGTCTAGGCAACGGTACAGTGTGGTCGCGTCACTTCCGGTCGCTTTACATTCGGGAGGGCGCTAGCGCGTAAATCGGGTGGCGCCGAACACAGTCGAACTATTAAAATTTGCTGCTGATACCCATTTATACTCCCAGGTTTGCTTACTCGCGTGGCCACCTGCTTGCTGCCCCTTTGTTGTGGTCAGCTGTAGCGGTGAGCTGGGAGTTGCGAATACGCGTCGTGTCGAGCCTTTCTTTTTTGGACACTGTCTGGGCCGCATCACTGTGGGCACAGCGCACAAATCGTGACCGTGAGCGAACCGATCGGCGCTCTTCTACAGGTGCAATCAAATTACCCGCTGCGTCTGAACGAGGCGGCCATGCGGGATCACAGCGTAAGGTTGCAGCGAGATCGTGGCTCGATAAGGGCGCTCATATATTGGTCGTAGGGCGGTGTGGCGCAAGCATTCACATCACTTATGCGCTTCTGGCAAAAGAGTAACAGTTGTGCTCTTGTTGTGTTCATATTGCTCTATGCGCGGACGTATACGCGTTCTTATGCGCAGATTTTGCATGCATCCTTGTGTTCAACACCCTTCAGTTGTCAATTTAACACCCTTCTTTGAACAGCTTCACACCTTAGGTGTGGTATACACCCTTATGATAGAGTGTTTTAAGCAATATGGGTGCTAAAAGGATGTACACGTGGGTGTAAATACGATAAACACCCCTCTTAACACCTTTAAGGGTGTAAAGAGGTTTATTGTGATAGGCGTATCATGACGAGATTAGTTATACGCAAGATATATAGGTCCCAATCCCGATGGTCTGGCGAAACATATATAGCAAGCATGTCTGCGGGAGTGCGGTTCAAGCGTTATGTGAGGCCGTTGGTCTAGGGATAGTAAGCAGTGGTAAGCTTGTGTTGAGTGGAACAGGAATGCAAAATGTTAGCCATGATTTCAGAGATAAATTTACGGATGCGTTCAGTGAGGAATTCTCTCGGGGTGCCATGAAAGAATATAACGTCACGCAGCAAGAAGTCCGCGACATTAGTTGCATAACTGGTCGGCAGAGCTTGAGTAATTGCGCTGCGCGCTGCATAATCACTAGCCACGGCTACCCATGTGTTTCCCATGGTGCTTGTGGGAAAAGGGCCAAGAAAATCTTGTACAACATGAAAGAATTGTTCCTTGGGTATGTTCATTAACTGAAGCTGACCAGGAGGTAGTAATCAAGGTATTTTGTGACGTTCACATGATTGGCAAGTAGCTACCTAATGGAGGACGCCAGACACTCTCTTAGGTTCGAGATACGCTAAGGTGTATCGGTGTCTGGTAGCGGGCGCATCGGGAAGTCCGGTGAGGACACTGCTTCGTAAGTGTCTAGGCACGACAATAAGAAAGTCAGGCTGGTTAAGTTGAAAATTGCGGAGGTATAGGACAAATTCCTCGAGCAAACAATTGTGGACAGATTCGTCATTAGGCGATGGTTCCAGGCGACTGATGATTTCTTGCAACGAAGGGTCACAGTTTCCTTTTTCACAGATGTGAATCAGGTCCGAGACGGAAAAATTAATGGTTAGTGTTCAATCAGCGTTCCCCCGATTATCGATCGGATACCGAGACAAGCAATCAGCATCGTGGTGCAGGCGGCCGGATTCGTGCACGACCCTATATGAAAATTCGTGTAGACGCAGGGGCCAGCGACCAAGCCGTCTGCAAGGATCTTTGGGAGAGGACCCCCAGCCCAGCGCGTGGTGGTCGGGTATTACAGAGATGGGTCGGCCGTATGAATATGGTCTGAATTTCGCAACCACTTGAACGAGGGCCAAGCACTCGCGTCTTGTAATGGAATAATTGCGCTCAGCAGATGATAGTCGGCGGCTAGTGTAGGCCATGGCACGGTCAAGACCACGTTGACGTTGGGCTAGTACTGCACCGACAACATTCCCACTTGCCTTGGTATAGACCTCGGTAGGCGCAGCCGGTTCAAAGTGACCAACGATCAGATGAGTCATGAGCAGGGTAATAAGGTGCGAGAAAGGGGGAACCTCATGCGGGCCCGGAACGTCATGCATCAAAAGCTCAGTAAGTGACCTTGCTATAAATTCTTGCGGGCCCGGAACGTCTTGCATCAAAAGCTCAGTAAGTGACCTTGCTATAAATTCTTTCTGAAGCTGTCGAAGTATGAGCATAGCCCTAGAAAGTAACGGACATCCTTTGCAGATCAGGCAACAGGAAAGTCTTTACTGCGATTTTTCCCGGGTCTCGGCTCAAGGTACACCATAAGCGTCCAGGAGATGGTCAAGCATTGTGATATGTCGGCCACCAAGGTGCCACTTGATCGAGTTCAGCTGCAGTCCCGTGCGACGAAAAACGTTGAGAACGGCTGAGAGGCGCTGTATATGTGTTTCGATAGTTTGGTGGAAATGATGACGTCGTCCAAATAACATAAACATGTTAACCATTCAGAACAAGAGCGGTAAATTGGCCGGCGCGGTACGAAGTCCAAATGGCATGACCTTGAAATGGTAAATGCCGTCGGGTGTTACAAATGGGGAGAATCCGCATGCACCGAGTGCCGGTAGCTTCGTATGCGCTGTGCTTTTGACGTTTAGTTAGCGTCGAGCCGAGACGAGAGACAGCGCTAAGGTCAATTTGCCCGCTGGTGCTGGCGCGCTTTCTCAATCCCACGGTTTTAGAGCCAGTTTCCGCGGTCATCGAGCCTGATGTGTTCATGTTTACCTATGCGCGCGTGACACCATGATTGTCTATTTAGTTAGGAAGCGAATGTTTACAACTTTATATGGTCCAATAAACTACTATCAATAATTCGCATAGCTCTCCACTAATTTTCTATCCTATCAATGTTTCGGCTTTCGGACGAACCTGCGAATTCTTTTAATGAAAGGGAATCTACTCGGTGAGAACCCGACCAGCGACCGGCTGACCGAGCCCAGGAAACCATGAAATGGTAGGGTAAGAAAGGCACGCTTTACTAAATAAATAAATAAAGAAATAAAGAAATAATGAAGCCCATCCTATGCACTGCAGGAATCGATGCTATGCGGAGCGTTTTTCTGGTAGCTTCTAAAACACCGCCAAACGATATCAAGGGCAGTAAGAAAGGTGTTATAGAAACAAGAGCTGTCTTCATAGTGGTATTCGTTCTCATGCCTTACCCAGGATCGCTTGCGTTTACGTAAAGCATTATGAGGTGGAAAAGCTGTGTTGTATACAGGGTTTTCCAGCGAACACTTTCAAAATGTTTAAGGTTGCCTGGGCCAGATAGCACAATTCTAGTTCATGAACTGTTCTACACGAAGAGGTGGACGTTAGTTTCACAACAAATTGAAATGCATAATTGACTAATAACAAATATTGACCAGATCATTATTTCACTAAACATTCACTAACCTAATCATCTTAGGGCCCATATTGCAACTTACAAATTGTAGTCATACATTTCGCGATGCGGATCTGCTTGGAATGAATTCGCAGGATGACACCTGTTTCGAGATAATAATTCCCGGACTTTGCGGAGAAACGCCTTGGCGTTCCAGTTACTTTCTTCACAAATTGTTGTTTTATGCATTCAAGCATAAAAGTAAGCACAAGAGCATACAGTTACTGACTCTATAACTACAAGTGCATAATGCAATATGTGCTGAGTTGTTCATAACGGAACTTTCAGATGCAAAGCATTTCTTGGCGAACATTTGCCACTTTGAAAGCTTATATATATATATATATATATATATATATATATATATATATATATATATATATATATATATATATAGCCACCTACATCTTGGTGCTCTCATGATCGTTTCGTTATTTAGGTACGTACCAAAATTGGCATAGTATGACAAGAGTGTATGACGAACGTAAATGATTGGTTATGACATGAATATGATGAAATATGTGTCATATAGGTTATGAAAAAGCCGCCTACGTCTTCGTGCTGTCATGGTCAGTTCGTGCACTTTGCACTCGTATGTACCAAAAAGCGTAGTATGACAAGAGTTTATGACGAACATACACAACAGGTCATGACATGAATGTCATGACATGCGCGTCTTGTGGGTGATGAAACAGTCGCCCACGTCTTGGTACTCTCATGGTCGTTTCTTTAATTTGGTAGGCTGCCCGCACAATGCTTCGCATAACATCGATTCCCACAGGGCGTGTGATCTGCCGGCTTTTTCATTATGGCTATAACGGCTGGACAGCAGCCTGCACTGCACGTCCAGTGCACAGAGATTCTCGAAAGCAGGTTACAAAAATCTCAATTTTCTCACCGCCGTTTGAATGTCAAAATCTTCCAGACAATTTTACCTTCCTCAAACCTATGATTTAATTTAAGCTTTTAGAAAATTCAGGTTCTATCCATCCAACTTACTGCCCTGAAAAGTCATATATGGGTATCTGCATGTGCTGCCAACAAAATTCCATAACAGCCGACGTAAGTTGCTACGAGCAAATGCTAGCATGTAGGACTATTTTCTGCAGGAGGAAGATGATGTTAATGAATATGTACCCATGAATATGCATTGATGCACCTTAACTAAAAGTGAATATGTCCTATGCAAGCCTGCTTATAATGTCAAAGCGCGCATTGATTTATCACCTGCTTACATCTTCCTAGCAAACAAATAATGCAACTCAGATAACAATAACGTTTTCTTTAAAAAACAATGCAAATACATACATACACACATACTTTTTCCCGCATCTCAGAACATTTCACAAATTTCGTGCTCGCATAAGCGGAAGTCGCTTGTGGGCGTGTGACGGCAGACATGAGGTGCTAGCTCACGGCTTACAAGAGAGAAGATAACAACATATATTATACACATAGCAACAACTTCAAAAGAACAATAAATATTTTACTTGCGTTACAATCTTGATTTATTTTTCGCTTGATTTCTGTCCCGTTATTTCTTCGGGAAAATGGTAAAAAGAATACATACATGAAAATGAACACAATGTTTTCATTGCTTACAAGACAAAAGTGAAAAAAATATCAACAGCAACAGTAAAAAAAAGACGCAATACGTAACAAATACCTTAACGAGAAAGCAACCATCTTTGACTTTGTTGTTTTCTTTCCTTTAGGGAATGTTGTCCGATTATTTCTTTGCGCAACTGGTTAATATGAAAAGGAACGCAATATTCTCACCAAGTCTTAGCATAGTTCGTATATATGCGCGGTAATTTATGAAGATATGTTTTTCTTATTGTTTTAGGTCTACTCTGTCTTATTTTGTGAAGATTAGAGAAAATATTGCCAAGCAGTATCACTTGTACAAACAGATCCGAAAAGGACTCAACGCCTGAAATTTGATTTCAAGCGTTATTGTCTGAACAATAAAAACAAGCACCGTACCACTCGCAGGAATTCTATGTAATACTTTATCCACTCTATCTACTTTCATTTGCGCACAGGAACCATAGACTGAAATACCATATCTGAGCACAGACTGGCCCCAGGGCCTTACAAACTAACTTTCGGAATTTAAGAGGGTTGGGAAATTTAAGCGTGTATAACTGCTGCTACCGCTCGTAAACGTTTTATCACGCCGTCAATGTGAACATCCCACAACATACTGTCGTCAAAAGTAAGTCCAAGGTATGTAACAGAAGGGGATAGTGGTAAAAGACATGCAAGAGCAACCTAAACATTGAGAACGAAGTTTTTGAATGGGAAGGTCTAGGTTAAGAGTCTTATAAGGATTTCTAAAACATATCATGGTCGTTTTTTTCTTTGTTTAAATATATTTGGTTAGCATTTAACCAATCAGCCACACGTATTACGTCTTTTGAGGTTGTTTTACAGCCTGGGAATACGAATCTTGCGATAGCAGTAGTGCAGTGTCATCGGCATATTCTAATACTGCAGTATGTATGTTGGTAATATCATTGATCTAAATATTAAATAAAAGGGGGCCCAGAACTGAGCTTTGAGGTACACCATAACTAATCGATGTAAAATCACTATATGTATTTTTATACAGACTACATGCAAACGGTTCCAAAAATAATTGCAAAACAATTTCGAATAAGGACCTCGTAAACCAATAGCAGTGATCATACACTAAAAGCAAATGTATTTTCCCCTAAACAACAAAGCTTTGTTTCACATATTATTACACTCTACAAACAGCTACAACCACAACCCATATAGACTTTCCATTTGGCTGACACGTTGACAATTCTTGCTTTTTGTCAAATTTCCTTATTTCAATGGCAGAGCACAATATATACTTTCTAATGCCAACACAAATACTGCACTTAACGTTGTAATGTACAAAAACACAGCACAGTGACACCAAAGTTGGGGACTATCCCCTCCCATACCTTCGGTCTGTCTTTTACTTGAGCTTGCAGATATGGCAGCAAGTCTGATTTACCACAAGGGGTATAGGAACAACGGGAAGTCATCCATGCACTGGCACCCTTCACTTTCGCAGAGGATGGGCAGCAGCACAAGCGATGCACAGACACCTCTCTCGATAGCTTCACGTTCACCCAGAACTCACTGGTTTCCAAGTGCATATTGCGGTAACTTAGAGGCATGACGAATTACATCAACCTATGAAGTGCCATGAGAGAAACTAAATTAAGCCACATTTACTATGAAAGGAGACTGTCTCATGCTTACAAAGAACTTATGCTTTGCATTAATGTGAAGCATAAAAACTAAGGAGATCATGCAAAATACATCAAAAGCTCTTTCCTGTAAAACCTAACAAATGTAGCCATAAGTATGAAGCCAAGAGCAAGGAAAACACAATAAAGAAAACCCACAGCTTCTACTGTTATTAGGCTAAGCAGTTAAGACCTGATCATCGGGGTAATCCTCTAGCATAAAGCTTCCTCGCAACATCGCGGATGTTGTTACATCATGTTCGAAGTCTGGGAAAAGAACAAAAAAGTTCGAGGACACCTAAGCACTTCTTATGAGCTGTCAGTACGAAAGCATTGATGTCTAATTGAACGCCGCTGATTGGTCGTTCGAGTTACGAACTGCTCGCGGGCGAGCGCGGGCGTCGAGACGCGACAAAGCCGGTGCACTTCGGTCCGTGACGTCACGCTACCATGCCCAACTGCCAGATAATCTCATGGGGACGCTGCCGAGTAAGCCGCGGTGATATTGACGTCGTCGCTTTCACATGCCGGGCTTGGCAATGGAAATTTTCGTTCAAGTAGCAAGACGTCATAAAGTAGAGTGCACATGTCTTTGCTTGGCGCGTTTTGAGGCTTCCGAGAGCGAGGGTGACGTGTTGTTGCCGCGATGCCCTCTACCTTCACGCTATACCTGACGCACTATCGCGGCTGCAGGTGTTCCCTTTCGCCCGCTTTGCTCCGTCGAGGCACGCCCGTTTATAGTATAGTGGCGACGCAGCCAATGGGAATTTAAGTGCTGCTTTCTTGCTTGTCGAAATGACAGGCGGCATATTTTTCAATCAAAGGGCCATTTGATGGTTTCGTAAAAAACAAAACATCACAAATTTATGTGGGTTTTCAAAAAGAAACTTACAGCTATGAAATGAATACTGAACCCCTACACCCAAACCACATTTCATGTGTGATGAAGGGAAGTTCCATTGAGTAAGTGATGAATTTTTACGTACATTGAAAGTACTGGCTCGAAAACCTATGTAGGGGATAGGGGAGTGGGGTAAATAGAGGGAAATCACAAACAATGGTCCATCTCTGCCATTTGTGTTAAGTCCAGGAAGGACTGCAGCGCCGCGCAGGTTCGACCGTTCATGTTGGGTATTGTCTTTCCCTAAAGCCCTTATATGCAGCTTCAGATATTTCTACACGATGTCATTTTAGCTGGGAAAACCCACAGCATTTTCTCTGTCATCGATTGAGGGCCTGTGTGGCAAGTCGAGCAGGGGCCGTATTCTGTAACGCTTCGGTTTTCGAAGGATTCGGCTTGCGTGCAGCGATTGGTCGCCGCCTGGGTGACGCCATCGCCTCAGGGCGCGAACGCATTTTTTGATGACGTCACGCACATGTCAATCACGCGGAAACCGAATTTGTCGTCTGCTACGAAGCGAAGCCGCGCGCGCTGCTTCGGTCTGATCCGAAGCGCGGTGTGCCGTGTGCAGAGCCTGTGCGTTCCGTGTGCACGGGCGAGATCGCGGCACTCGGAGCAAAATGACGGCGTGTGCGGTGCCTGTCGCGCCTGTTATCGTGCTTTTAGCGAGCCTCCGTGATAGAAAGCGACAACCTCGACGTCGACAAGACGCCTTTGAGATGACAGACGAGGGATTCAGGCGACAATTCAGATTTTCAAAAGAGACAGCGCTCCGACTGTGCGAGGAACTTGAGTGTGTATTTTGGCCGCAACGCGAAGTTGGCGTACGACGTCCCACCTAGCGGCATAAAGGGTTCAACTGAAGTAAACAAAATTCGTTAAGTCACTCACCGCCAGTACAACTCACACGCGTTTCATGATGAAAAACGTAAACCTCATCAATACCATGAACAAATTATTTTTATTTACCAAGAAGCGCTCGTAAATTGCTATATTTTTACTCGGTTTGTGACGTTCACTGCCACAAAAATAAACCTTCGCGCCGATTGGTCTCTGTCCTTTCACTTGTTTTCATTACGTCAACGGACCGCCCCAATGTGATGCCACCGCCAAACCGAATCCTTCGAAAACCGAAGCGTTACAGAATACGGCCCCAGGTGACCGGTATTGTAGGGGCATCCTAGTCCGTGAAGTCCTAAGCTTTGTCGACTTCGATGACATAGTCCTGTGGTTCCTCACTATTATCGTACAGGGTGTTACGGCGTAAGCATTTCTTCTAAAGATCTATTACGTCTTTATCAAGGCATAGCCGGTGCGGGGCTTATAGACTAGCAGTGGGGTCGCGCATGGTAGGTTTGGCAGCAGTGGGTGGCCATGCTTTGGACCTTGCTCCGTGAGAGCTTTTTTTTTTTGTTTAGTTACGGTGACGCATTTGGTCCCAGGTGTGGGTCGTTAAGTGTGCGTAGACTAAAAAGAGGGGGATAGTGCTGTTTGTTGCCTCGTTCTCGCTCGCTAGCACATCTGCAACTTCATTGCCGATGGCACCCACTTGTCTTGGTACCCGGTCCATCCATGGTTCCTGTAGAGCTTGCTCCATATCTATATGTCCTTGGGTATGGTTCCTACCGTTGGACTGTCTGCAGGCTGCTATGGCTTTACTATTATTGTTCACAAAGTGGTTTTATTGGGTCACGTAAATATAGCATCGGAAAGCACAAATAATTTCCTTTGTGGCGTAAATTAATTACTCCAAGGCTAATCGAGAAAGAAACGCTCCTTATTACCTTGCCCTATGAAAACAAAAAGATAAGTGCTGCTTTATAATCTTGTTGCACTCTACAAAATCGTATTACTTAATTACTAAACCCTTTAAGACTGCACATAAAAAAACGTCTATTTTGTATCTAAATGTGCAAGAAGACACGTAGAATAAGCATGAACAATAAAAATAAACAGATATCTTGTGTGCCCTTTTCCCGCAAAATAAAAAAGCGGAAACAATGCAGAAAACTGGAAGTGACGTCTTTTCCACCGCCAGTCTCCGCTGGCGCTGGAAGACCGCACTGCTCAGCTCGAACTTGACATCACAACTCTAGACCGTCCAGCGAGCCGAGGAAGCCGCTTCAAGACAAGGTCTCGGTACCGCGTCCGCGGCGGGTGCCCAGACTCACTAAAAAGACGCCGGACTCAAATCTGATTGATTCGAAAATAAAGTTTACGTTCTTCTTCATCCTAAGCCACCTACGGCTTCGTTGGAAATTTTCACAGACAGCACTCATCATATGTGATGCATAGACGTATATTTCATTTGCTTTACATCGCATCTTTACATCGCACCTGCTAACCTCCGAACTTTTAAATTCGTAAAACTCCGGTACACACAACGAAGTGTGTGGGGGGAGGGGTAAAATAGGGAATATCACGCATATAAAAAGTGCTTGTCCCACGTACCCGCTTTTTGTTGGATACATACGCACTTGAATTCGAACAATGAACTTTAGATACAGCGCCCAAGCAGCAAAGTTGTAACAGCCAAGACTCACAAGCTACAAGCACAACGCTTCGAGCTAACAGTGAATCTTTTTCGGACTATGGAGTTTGTGTTAATAAACGTCTTCGAAGCAAGTAGTCCTCTCGGATATGGCAATTGCGCAGCAAGAGGGCGGCGCAAGTACCATCACAATTTCTGTTTAGTGCGCATGTTGCGCAATATTGATCTGGACCATCTATAAAAGCCTTTTTAAATATTTGAGAGAACAGAATTCGCAAACATCGATCCAAATTTCTAAAATCGTAGAACGAGCACTACTTCGAGAATTTTATGAAAAATTCGGGAGAGTTGACGGGTATGTATGTGTGAAGCCACTGCAGCTGGATATCTTGCATGGGTCTTTCTCCTCTGACTGCTGTTAAAACAAAGTGAGTCGCATGCTAAACCTATTTTTCTTCGTACTGCGTTCCAGCGCTACACAAACAAAGAACGCTTGCCACCTATGACTCCGTGCCGACTGCAAACATTTAGCCATAAACTTCGTACTAGCTACCGAAACTCAGGAAGAAAAAAAATGCCTGCTATGTTGACTAGAGGCAAAAGACGTCATCGAAGTTTTAAAGGTACTATAAATATGAAATTCCTTCCTTAATTATAGTGTCCTTGGGCCACTCAACTAAGGGGCCCCATAATTTGTTAACGTTGCCTTTCATTCGAACCGCAGCCTTCTTCACTTCTGCGAGCGTCTCTTAGGTGAGACCGCTCCGAAGCGCTGCATAAACACAGGGGATGCGCGTCCCCTTAGTCGGCACTCGTATTGCGTGCCTCATCATATTATGAGGCACGCTGTTGCGAGGGACTTCGTCACAGTTTTGACCACCTGTTGTTCTCTAACGTGCAAAAATGGCATGGTACAGGGTCGTTCTTGCACTTTGCCACCATCGAAATGCGGGCTCGTGGCCAGAATTCGATCGTGCACTCTAAAATTGAAGGATCAGTTGAACTGCAAGACAGGTCAAGCGGTATGTAAAGCTTGCCAGCACATTTGAAGAATGGCGTATGTATGTAGTTTGAAAAGCTCCTTTTAGCTGCAGTAGGTTTTGTGTAAGGCAGAAATACCTTTTTATCAATCAGAGAACAAATGAGTATTCACGTTCATTGATCGCTGAAACACCATGCAACTGCTAGTTTGACTGTCGCAATTGCTGAGCGTACCAGCAGTTGCTTGTTTTTCGGACACAAGAATGAAGAAGTATGCCTTGTGGTCGAGGCATCGCAGAAGAATAGCCGTAATAGCAAATCGGTCAGCGAGCCCTCGATAACCTTGCACAAAGCGGAATTGTCATGCCTAAATAGTTATATTCCGCGAATGCCCGCACTTGTTCATGATTGACAGGTTAGTGCTGTCCTGCCTGGAGCTTGCGCAAGTAACTTATACTTATTTTTTTTAATTTTCGGGCAGTGTTTGACCCTTCGATGGACACTGGACAGGTGTGATGCTCTCTTTGTACCTACTTGTGTGCTTGTTTAGACTACTGCTGTAGGTAACAGGACTTCACGCACTACTGATTGGTTCAGTAAGCCGGATCGCTGGAACCAGGGTTTATGCAAGCGTGAGCAATGTTTTCAATTGCCTATGTATTTTACTGTTGCAGATTCAGGAACTGAGGTACGCCAATGTTACCTTCATGTATGCACTCTGTCTGGTGTTACATTACGCGCGCTAAAATGCATTGATCTTCGCATTTCTGCATAAGCATCTGCAGATTGAATTAGTTCGTCAGAGTGAATTGGAATTCTGCAAAAAAGTGATTAGGATTCAGCTGACTTCCCTGAATTGGCGGTTTCAGTTTGACGTTTTCTTTCCGCTCTGCTCAGGGGCTTAGATGTAGATTCCAGGCAAACACGCATACATGCGGCCAACTTATGTCCCTTTTTTCACTCAGACCCACGACCGTGAGTCATTCTCTTAGCTTTTCAAGGCGTTCCTCGCTGTAGCTACTGAAGAAACACACGCTCTACAGATGCGGTGTAATTTTGCACGAGCTGCAAAGAACCACGTGTATGTAATATTTGTTTGCGGCCTCACCCAATTATCGTTTAGGTGGGATTCGTAGATGTTAAGTTTAAAAATAAACATTAGTTTAGAAACAGTGTAAATAAATGTAGAACCTATTTCTCAAGATTGTGCTTCCTTGTGAACTCACGTTCCTCCTTATTATAGCCTAAACGTTCTGATCTGAAGTCTGACTGCAATAAAATTTTTACGACATGCTAAGCTTGACATGAATGCGCGGCGCTGGGAATATAGTAAAACCAAAGAGAAGGTTCCGGGCAGTGTCTGCACATTACTTATCTTTGCCAGTGGTCCGTAGAACCAAATAAACAAGTATGAAAATAGTAAACTTTAACCGCCTCTGCAAAAAAAAAAGAGAAGGAAAATTCTTTCTTCACTTCGTAAACGACACAACACTTATTTGGCGCCCGCTTCAGCAAAACGCAGAAGAGCAAAAAAAGTTTCATATTTCGCGGACTATGTATAGCTCCTCTGGGCCAACCACACGTGACTTCAACATTGGCCACGTATTTCATGTCTCAGCAGGATGTGCAACGAAATATTGTAATGTTTATAAGCAATAACGTCCTTCGTTGCATGGGTATGAAATTAATACTGAACCGACGGGCGCATAGTTAATGCCAGAGCTTGGCGTGCGAGCTCGCTGTTTATGAAAACCGAGAATCGTGTTTGCAATATCTCGACGACGCAATGCTATAAATGAAGCGGAAACATTTCTTCACAGCCACTGAAGACCGCTCAGAAGATGAGGCGCTTCATCAGTATTCGTTAAGTATGTGAACTTTGAAAATTAGGCCATGTAGGGCATCACGATTTAATAAGTATGACGCTATTTCTTGTGTCCGAAACCACGGGCGGAAGAGCTAGTTAGTCACACCTATAGTGAATACACTTGCCCACAGTGAACATCAATTTTTCGATGCGATTCTAGATAGGAAAGAAAAGTGTCATGTGAAAGTGATAGCAATGTAGACGGGTAAATGAGTCGGCACAATCTGTACCGTATTTGGTATTTTCGCCTTGGAAGTGCAGAGAATGTGGAAAACTTGACGCCTATATACAAGAGAGACTGCTTTCGTGGGCAGGAGAAGAATGTCGGTGCGTATAGGTGTGACTGCTTAGAACATTTAGAATAACAAGCACCAAAAAAAAACTATAGTTTGAGAATCATTGCCTACACTGCAATGAGCAATACTTCATGTACTTTTATGGTACTGCAATCCACACACAAAAAAATGAATGTGACAAATATATGCGCTGACGAGTGCGCTCTACAGCGTGAAACTGTGAAAACGTAATGTCATTCTCTGGGAAAACCTGAGAATGACATTAGCGGTAAAGTGCGGCTGTTGAGAGTGACATTATATTTTGCCTAGCCGACTAGGATCTACGATTGACGGTCTCAGCACTCAAAGACATTGTAGAAAGTTTAGTTTTGTTTTAGCC
This sequence comes from Dermacentor silvarum, assembly GCF_013339745.2. NCBI lineage: Eukaryota > Metazoa > Arthropoda > Arachnida > Ixodida > Ixodidae > Dermacentor > Dermacentor silvarum. The sequence continues at coordinate 130,392,381 of NC_051160.1, forward strand.
CTAGTCGCCAGAATTTTTCCGTGGGAAGGGGTACTTAAAATGAGGAGATCACCCATAAAATTTGATGGACATTTCAGAAATTGTGAATTAGTGAAAGTATGAATGGTTTTTTTAGTTACTGTGTGCATATTTTTGACTATGTGTTATTCGCGTCCAAAAGCGATATACGTGGCGAGTATACTTCTATGCGCTCTTAGAAATAAGGTCGCGTTATATTTGCTAATCGAAAGCTAGTTCCGGCTGTTATAAAGTTTAGAAACATCCCTATAATTGCAGGCAGTTACGGCGTCAGCAGTAGCCTTACTACCCAACGTATTTGGTACCCAAGACAAGCACAAGTAACAACTATTTACTGGGCTAATCGCAAGCAGTGGATGAATATACACTACGGCAATTTCTCTTCTTTGTTATGCAAATTACAAAATAAGTACGGTTGGTTCTTAAACTGTTAATGTGCTTTCACAACAGTTTGGGCGGTGATTATTTCATCAAGTGTATAAAATAAAGGGGAGAGCAACGTACAATATCGCTACCACTAACATCTCCTTAGAACAAGTTGCTAGTAACTCTTATTGTTCCTTTTTTGGGGCGTGATGTTCAAAATGATGCTATTAAGTTTGTGTAATCACAATATTCTCATTGATAGGTTCCGCGCGATATCGCTAAATAGCAGTTGATTGCTTAAAAAATGTCGATTCGTTGTGAAAGCGTGAGAGCACTGCAGCGACACCAGCAGCGGCCTCCTAGCAACGCCATAGCCGTTTAGCTTTGGTTAGCTAGCACACACGGCCACTATCGCTGACACAGAATGAGTTACATTCGTCAACGCACGACATAGAGTTTTATGGGACGATATATTTATCGAAAGGTCGATCTAAAGCTACGTTGCACATACGCGCGAACAATCCAGTGTGTCGCTTTAGAGACACGAATCCATATATGGAGAACGCTCTTCGGCAACCACATTCCGCAAAGCATTGCACTGCCTTCAGAGTACAGTGGTTAATGTACGTATAGAGCTACGGACCATACACATATATGTTTCCGTTATCAAATGTGCGACCAAAGAACCTGCACAAACAAGAGGAAGGACTTATAATGGGGGCGGAGGACTTGATATACTAACCAAAGAGGCGTTTAGAAGCGGCTCTAGCCGTTATATAGGTTATAAGACAAGAAGAAGCGAGAGCACATTGTGCGTAAAAGGCACAAGAATCGGCCTTCGAAATGCTGAAGTCAAGACAAATAATGCTGCAAAGGCCTTAGCAGTTTCGAGGCAGGGGTTAATATGATAATTGAAAAATTCGTTGTACAAACCTTCACAGTCACGTTGGGGTAAAGTCGCTATTTGGCACGCTGTGGTTCAAAGTTTGATTTCCCGCCGAAACATGTCTTTCTGCTGTTAATTTCTGCCTTCATTTCTATACACCTAGCATTTATTCTCCAACGTATTAAAGAACCGCTGTTTTCTTCACTAGAAAAGCCAACCGCGTTGGCCCTGGTTTTCTTTGAAGGAATCTCTTGTACTTGTATTCCACTCGCCGTGTTTGCTTAGTGGTTATGGTCTTCGGCTGCTGAGCACGAAGTCGCGGGATCAAAGCCCGGCCACGGCGGCTGAAATTCAATGGGAGCGATATGCGAAAACACCCCTGTACTTAGATTTAGGTACACGTTAAAGAACCCCAGGTGGTCGAAATTATTCCGAAATTATTCCCCCACTACGGCGTGCCTCATAAACATAGCGTGGTTTTTGGCACGCAAAGCGCCAGAATTTTTTACTTGTATTTTCGATCACGTTCCCGCAGAATCGCATCTGCACAGCTTTCACTACTTCAAGTAGACAAATCAGCATCAAAGTAGAAGCCTGCATATTCTACGGACTCAGCCGAAAATGCTTTAAACGTGTGTATAAAACGACGACGTCTTATGCGGTGCCGTAATATGCGCCACCAAATTTTAGGTTTTGGTTAGTGATTTACCTACAGGTATGATTAAAGCACCTCCCAAAGAAGCGTCAAGAAAGAATTGCTGTGAGCGACAAAGCAAAGGGTATGACAAGGTCCACTGGTGTCTGTTCGCGAATGAAAACTAAGGGCGATTTGAAGAGCGGTAAGCGGAGATAACCGTATACGTAGAACAGGTTCACTTCTGTGCTTTCCTTAATTAACGACTTTGTTAACTTGTGGATGTAGTTTTAATTTCGGCATCTTCGTAATTGCGAAACGCTGCAACAGGGACGCAACTCCACTAATCACCTGAATGAATCGGTAGCGGGGCAAATGTGCATCGTTGGTCTATTTGCGAGAAGCGCATGTTGTCATAGCATCCCGCGGAGTTGTGCTGAATGGAATTCGCTTTTATTTCTGTGAAAGCGCGCATCGACGCTATGAAGGCAGATGTGGCAGTCGTTGCAGCACTGATAAGCAGCCGGTCTGCGCCGTCTGCACTCCCTCAGGCGCGCTGCACCACAACACACACAGAATGAGCGTTGACACTAGGCAATAATGTAATTAGCGGTTTAGCGGGATTATGCCCGACGTACCTAAACGTGATACATGCCAAACCAATGAGGTACCTCCGACGTAGTTCCATAAAAGAAACTACCGGTTCCGTCTAACGTACCTGTAATGAAATTTGGAGGGAGCACCTTTCGTCACAGACTACATATTTGCCCATGTTTTACGTAGCTATTGTAAAGCTGCTCGCTTATGTATTGAATAAATGCATCTCGTCGGCAATAATGCAACACTGCCGACTATGCTGACAGCTAACATCTGCATTGAGCATTACGTCCTGATAATGTGTTTCTTTCTTCAGCTTCGGAGAGATGATTATAACTGGACTACTGGTGACATGGCTCGCATTACGGTCCTTGGCAGAGCACCCAAGTAAGCTGCCTTAATTTCCTTAAACGTTTTCTCATATCTCCCATCACAATAAAGAATATATTTCACCATGCTCGGGGTTCACTATAAAATAACCTTTGGTGTTAAAATATTGCGTCTGTTTAGCCTTGACCGAACACTCTCAATGTGCAGACACCAGGGTGAATTCCGCCTGCGGATGGTGAAACGTATTGGTCTCCGGCATTTAATATTAAGTGTGAATATGTGGGTTAGTCGTTTGTGCGTATTGTTTGGCTTGTTGGTTGTTCATAGCTACATGAAAACAGAAAATCCTTACAAAGATGAAGAGACACACAAACCCACAAAGACAAACACAGCGCGGGTACAGTGCTGTGTGTGCTTTGTTGGTGCTTCTTTTTGTCTTCGTCAGATTTATGTGCTATTTGCTTTTTAGGAATATTTCACTGAATTTTTGTCCAAACTGCTCGAACAGCAGTTAATCTGATTCTTCTTTGACAAAATAAGTCTCTTCCGAGTACGTGGGTCGGTTTACCATTTTGTTGCCAAATTCAACATAGCAAATCCCCAAAACACTTAAACCCTAACATAACAATTCCCACCAGAGATCCAGCTTCGCTTGACTTCCATCTTCACAAGGTGGGAGAGCTGTGACTTTTTTATTGCTTATTTAAAATTATTTGCGAATTCCCGGAACAATTCTATTATCAGACACGTGACAGGGCGGTTTCGGGAACCTGGATAGCCCAATACCTTGAAACGGTTAAAAAATTGCCGTAGTTGCCTTTTAGGAATACATAGCCACAAGATGGCTTCCTTAAAGGAAAATCCTATATGCCTTGTTCAATACTGTACCTGTTTAGTCATACATGATTTCGTTGGAACAAACAGCATTATAGTACAAGGCATATATAATTATCTGATAGGGTTGTAGCATTGCATGAATGATTATTGTTTAAGCTGTGTGACGTATATGGCCGCAGCAATCACTATTTTTTACCTATGTATATATATATATATATATATATATATATATATATATATATATATATATATTTAACGAGAAGAATGGGAACCGAGGGGCCCGATTTTAATTAAACACATCATCATCAGAAGCCTACAAAGACACCAAGGACAACATAGGGGAAATTACTTGTACATACTCATTTAAAAAGAAATGATAAATAAATTAAAATGAATGAATAAACAACTGGCCGCAGGTGGGGAACGAACCCACGTCTTCGCATTACGCGTGATATCTACCGTTTAATTCAAAGTTGTAATTAAGGATCAATCATAGCAGCGTCGAGAGGCTGCCCTCGTGTAAGACTTTAGGGGTGTTTGCAGTAATGTACGCATTTACTGTTGCGAGAATGCCTTGGGAATTCGGAACACTTGTATGTACACACTGACCTGGCTATATGACGAAACTAGTGTGATAAATTTCATATCAAATTTTAATTCTGTTCGTTCGCCCATTTCATTCGCACACGTTTACACGAAAACAACTACAAATTTTCTGGATGTCACGTTACAAGTTATTTAAGGGAAAGGAAAGCGATAAACGTGTGGGGCGGGGGGGGGGGGGGTCGCTAGTAATGAGCAGCGTTCTTGCCGACGATAACTAACGCAGTGCAAAAGGCGTTAGTGCGCTGGTGGGGCGGGCCACAGGGGGCAGCGTTTTGTCTTTTTTTATTTGTGAGTGGTGGCGCTGGCTAACACTCCCAGGGTTAGTTCCACTAGATAAACATAAATACCCCCAAAAGTAGATGGGGAAGCGGCGCCGAGATCAGTCAAGTGGTAAGAGCATCGTACGCGTAATGCCAGTAGGTTGGTTCGTGCCCCACCGGTGGCCATTTGCTTTTTTCTTCGTGCATTTTCGTTTCCATTAATTTATCGTTTCTTCATTTCAATTATTACGCACAAGTTATTTACCAATATGCTGTACTTGGTATCTTTGTTGGCTTCTTATCATATGACTGTATATATACAGTCGAACCCGGATGTATCGAACCCACATATATCGAATTATTGTGTATAACGAACAGCAGTAAAATCGCCTCGAAAATGTTTGCGTCAAATTTTTATTTTACATATCGAATTACTTATATGTCGAAGTTGTGGCCCTCCTCGGATTCCATATAGCCGGATTTAACTATATATATATATATATATACATATACACATATTTACGTCAGCCAGCAGAGGCAAGCCAGCGCGCTGCTGTCCCGTCCTCCCCTCGGTACAGCGCGCTGCTGTCCCGTCCTCCCCTCGGTACAGCGCGCTGGCTACCCGCTTGCTGGGTGACGTAGCAGAGCCTCATCTAGAGGGCGGCGGCTTTACGCCCCCGCAGGCTCCCTGTTTGGGTATCGCGCGCTCTGATAACCGAAATTGGTCGTGCCACCATTCGGCAGATAATGGCCTTTCTCCAGATGCAAAAGTTGATATGCCTTGCACGGAGATCTCGCTTCAATTTCATATTTTCGATGGGCCCACTGAAACAAATTAATTGTTGAATTCTTCCTAATTAGCGACTTATTACCACCTATCACCCGACACCCCGTGGTCGTCAACCCTGAAAGCATGTCTCCGAAGAAACCGTCCTTTAAATTGAAACAGTTATTTTTAAATATTACTTAGTCTTCATGGAAACACCAAGTGCATATATTATGTGTGCGTGTTGATTGTCAATGGTATCTGACATTCTTTTCGTTTCCGTCCAGGCAACTGGCTCGTAAGAGATTCGATGCTGCAACAGGCTCTTCACAAGATGGCCGCGAACGTTCCAGAAGATTACGTCATTCCTCAATATTTGACATATGGACAGATTGAGCTCGGAGACATGAAAATCAAGCCTTGGTATGACGACTTCTCCGTTTTCGGCCCCATTCAGCGGTACAACGTGGATGAAAAGACGATGATCGATGTGACCCTTCAGGGATCTTGGATAGCTGAAAAATCGTTGTGGATACATGAAATATGGAAAGGCACCGTGAAACTTTATGTAAAAAGCACGACATTTAAAATGCAATTTTCACTCGAAACCATCCTTCAAAACCGGACGTTCGCTCTTCTGCCGGTCTCTTCCTACCCGGTTTCTCTCGGTGTGTACTGGCTTGAAACCTACGCCGAAAGTGCGTATTATGACACAATGGTGGCTCGGTATGCCTTTCAGATCATATTTTCTTTGCTAGAAACAAGTGCAGTGGCATCTTTTTTCGAGCACGACGCAGTAGATGTTGCCGTGCAAGCTATGAATATTGCCATGCCCTTTTATTTCTGAGTTGACTCGATTCGCTAATTCTTTTTACTATTTTGTCCTGCATAGCTGTGCTACAAAAGGTTTACTTAAGGGTTTAAGTAATTACTTTGTGTTACTTTTGAAAATTGGTTAGCGGGATAATGAAAGAAGTGAATATATCTGGTAGCTTTGTGTGTATGTTTCGGGGAGCTCCGAAAGGAGATGTAGAATAAAAATAAAAGGTATCGTCGATGGTTTGGTTTTGCTAGCGATTCACTCATTGCGAAAACAAACTTTCATGGCTACGCGAGTGAACGCGTAAATTTATGACGTCTACAATGATTGCTTTAGTGAAATATGCCCTGAAAAGGAGCACCTACAATGTTTCAGGTTTTCTCATGAAAAAAAAAACATTTAGTGGGGACAGACTGGCCTCGGTTTTACGTTAGTACTCGCGATGACAGGATGATCAAACTGTTTTTGGTAGATCAGTGGATTCAGCAAATAAACTGCGACCTTTAGCTTCTTGCCGACCATGCCAAACTGGACTGTGCTCCTAAAATCACAGAAACCGCCAAAAACTTATCGCTGGAGCTCTTTCAATCATAATATTATTCATGATTTTATTACGAAATTAGGTTTAGGAACATACATTTAGCTTAATTTCTTTGAGCGGGTGCATTCGCCACTGCAGTGAATGAATCGAGGATGAAACACATCAGTACGTTTGATCGAACATCTGATCGTACACCCAAATACGGTGATTCAGCGTAAATTCAGAACAAACACATTCAATAACTGTCTTTTTTTCACGACGATTGCCAAGCGCAATTCCTTGTCTGCTGATGGGGTCGAACGTCCAAGTCTAGATTCATTTCTGCAAGTGATTAGAAATACAGCACCGTAGGCGGGACCTAAATTCAAGCAATAAATGCAGAAACATCGAACACTTTCTTTTTCTTTCCTTGCTCGCTTTTAAATACTATGAATGCCTTTGCTTCACAGACTGCTGTATCACTTGTTCGCTTTTTACGTATTACGATTTTCATTAATTCGCAGGTATTCCTGTGATTTCTATTCCTAGAAAGTTACTTTCTGGCGTTCTACATGTAGTCATTGACGGGAATGTGTCCTCCTCCGATTTTCTCGCCTTCGTATTACTTTCGTGTACTGAGCTTGTATTGTGTTGTATTGATGCTACCACTCCTGCCTGAGGCCTCAAAAGTAGGCCGACAGTATGCACTAAATAAATAAATAACTAAATTGTGTCTTTACCGCTGGAAGTGACCCACCACCCGACCACTAATGAAGTTGCTTGTTTATGCTGATGTAAATATTATATCAGGAAGACAATTGATTGCGTATACGAAAGCAGACATTTCATAACGAATACTTAACAATATACATCAATTAGTTTTCATGTTATAGAAAACTGAAATAAAATCGATGTACTACCACTACAGCAACCTTCGTTGTCTACGATTTGCTTTCTTACCTCAGCCGCCGCGGCATTTTGGTGGCTGTGGTTTTGCGCTGCTGAGCCCAACATCGCGGGCTTTATAGCGGTTGGGGATTCTGCATAACGATGGGGGCGGGATGGACTAGCACTCGCATGGCGTGCAATGGGTGCACGTTGAAGACTTCCATCTGGTCTACGTTAATCCGGACTCTTCCACCACGGCGTGTGTTATAATCAGATCGAGGTTTCGGCCCTTATAACCCAAGAATTGTTACGCGCTAGCATTCTTGGGGAACATTACTGACTTCTCGGGGATATATATCTATCTTTGTATCTAACCGCTATTCCCTACACCACTGACCAGTCATCGGATCAACTTTGCTCATTGAGCATGTGGGAATGTGTACACACGTTTCGCTCTTCAACGAACCGCTCTCACGCCGATATGCAGGAGTCGCTAGGCATCGCTGTTCGAAGAAGCTCTTTGATGCCGACTTCGAACATGGGTACGTGCCAGTCGGTTTGAGCTGGTTTTCAATGAAATTGTTTGTTGCAAACTTAGTTCACTGGGTATGTGCCAGTAGGTGTGTCCTGTTGTTCAATGAATCCCTTATATTTATTCGATGCTCGGCGGAATCCAACTCAAGTCACAAGGTTTCCTCATGGACAGCCATTTGGTGCTTTAGCAGGCTGCAGCAGAAACGCATTATTTATTTATTTATTTACAGTACCCTCAGGGCCCAGAAGGGCGTTACAGAGGGGGTGGGTACAATAAACGATAACAAAACAACATGGTCAAACAATTAGTAGTATTTAGAGTGATAAACTCAAAGTATGATCAGTTATTGCAATCTTGAAAGATGATGCCTCATCGATGCAGGCGATGGATGCAGGCGATGGGCAGCATTGGTTAAGTGACGCCCTTCAATGAAGAAGACGTACAGAGTGCCACAACTAACTGGTTTGGAAACAGAGGACGCATCCCAAAAGTGCCCTTAATAATGCAATGGAACTGCGCCGGTATTCTACAGCGTCTGTGTGAACTCAGCCTTTTCCTTCGAGACATACCTATACCAATTATAGCCCTCTCGGAGGCCGGTCTCCGAAATGGATGGACGATCCCAGGGTACATCAGATATGGAAATCCGAGTATACCGTCATTTGCAAATGGAAGTGCGATGATATACATCAGGCCAGAAATACCTCAGGTCGCCTTACCAGCGCAAGACCTTTGTTCTACCCACTTGGAAGTCGCCGCTGTGCAAGTGTGCCTAGGAAACCGAAAACTCAGTGTGGTGTCGGTGTATGTAAGTCCACGTAAGAAGGTATCCGTGGAGGCGTTTATGAAGGACTTGTGCATTCATTGCCCATCTCCTAGAATAATCTGTGGAGATTTTAACGCACATCATTCGCTTTGGGGAGATAAGATTGCAGATTTCCGAGGCAAGGAACTCGTCGCAACCGCGGATGCTGCAGACTTATGTATCGCGACTGATGGCAAACCGACTTTCTTCAGACCACCAGATTCATGGAGTGCCATAGACCTCGTGATCCATTCTACAGACGTTTTCGTATCGTCGACAACCGCCCCAGACAGGATGGGCAGCGTTCATTTTCCGATCTTCACCAACATCACCGGATTTCACACTGCTGGCCGACAATCACGTGCTGTGACACGCTGGGACACATACAGAGGAGCGTTGGATGAATCCCCTGGTGAGCTGTTCGCAGATATGCTGCGGAGCAAGAGAGTGGCTACCTCAATGTTGAAACTGCCAGATATTTTCCCTACTCCTGATTTGAAACTAAAGACCCTCTGCGCAGCGCGTAGGAGAGCGGAGCGGAAACTATTGAGAAAAACGGGAAATCCCTGGGCGAAAACCGAATACAACATGATAAATGCTGTCATCCGTCGTCACACAAAAAGGTTAAGACGAGTTCAATGGGCTGCTTTCTGTGAGAGTTTATCGGCGTTTACTCCCATGACCAGGATATGGGGAGTAATGAAGAGCCCATCCGGAGAGATTCGCCCCCACAGGCCGTTCGACGCACTTGCTTTAAAGCAAGGAAAAAATTTGCAAACCCTTGCAGAAGATTTGGCAGACGTATATACATGTGGCAGATATGCAGGAGTATCGAACCCTGTGTTGTTTCAAGCATTCCATACCATGGATACGCCATTCACCTTCCGTGAGTTGGATTTGGCGCTTAGCAAATTAAGAAGACGCTGTGCCGTGGGCCCCGATTCGATCAGCAATCTGATGCTGACAAATCTGCCATGCGAACGAAGACCGAGCCCTTCTGGCCATATTTAATCACGTCTGGAGCACAGGAGAGATCCCACAAGCGTGGAAGACAGCATGGGTGGTGCCAGTGCTCAAGTCTGGAAAGGATCCTGCGAACCTCGTCTCATATCGTCTAGTATCGCTAACATCATGCGTATCAAAGTTGATGTAAAGACTAATATGTACGAGGTTAACTTGGTATCTTGAGCAAGGAAATAGACTGCCATCGTGTATGATCGGATTTCGTCCACGGTTGAGTGCACAGGACAGTCTCTTGGATTTACTAAGCCATATCGAGCACCATCGCGTAGACGGCATTTCCACACTCGCCTTCTTTATGGACGTTGCCAATGCATACGACTGTGTGTTTCATACAGGCATCATCAACGGAAGCGAACCATGGGCGTCTCGGGAAATGCTCTTCGATTCGTCCATGAATTTCTCAGAGATCGATGTGTCCAAGTTAAGCTCGGAAGTATAATGAGTGATAAGCGACGAATTTCCCTCGGCGTCCCACAAGGAAGTGTCCTATCATCCTTGCTGTTTAACGTTGCCATGGCCAGCCTTCCAGATGCACTGAAAGTAGTCGGACGGCAGTTAAAATGTCCATCTACGAAGATGACATCTGCATTTGGATCTCGGGGTACCAACACAAACGTTTGGCGCAATCTCCACCATCGAACGCCACTTATCGACACTTGGCCTATCTTTATCAGCGGAAAAATCTGACTTAATGCTTTTCCCGGGTCTGAGACGCAAGTCAACATGCCTGACGCTGAATATCAGAGGGCATTCAATTCTTCGTGGCACTCATGTTCGATTCCTGGGCGTCATCATCGACAGCAAGCTACTATGGCGTCGTGCGGTCGAAAGTGTTGCGGCTGCATCAGTGCAAAGAGTCAACGCACTTCGTCGATTGGCAGGTGTACGTTGGGGAAACAATCCTACGTCCATACTTAAACTGAACGCTCCACTGATAAGAAGCCGCATTCTTTATCAGCTCCCTCTGATATTACGGTTATCAAGTCAACTCGAGCGCTTGGCGGCTTCAAACAGGAAAGTCACTAATGAGGCAGAGTCTATTCCACTCCGCCTCTTGGCATCTCAGCACCATTTCAACGCACCATTTCAACTGCAGAAGCAAAGTTTATTGTGCTGGACCACTTGAGCACAGCGTTTCAAAGCCACCAACAAGTGTACTCAGACAGTTCGGTGTGCCCACAAATAGATAGCTGTACAGCGGCATTCTGCATACCATCCCTTGATGTGTCATGGTCTGGCCGACTGGATCGCGTAGTTTCCTCTACAACAGTAGAAAGCGCCTCAATCACCGTGGCCTTAAGGAAAGTACGGGTCATTTCTGCACGAGATGTCGTGGTGCTGACGGATTCCAAGTCAGCGTTACACAGATTCCATCGTGGCCTATCTCTGGAGAAATATACACGGCAATCTGTGTCACTGATTAACGACCTAATGAGCAAAGGATTTAACTTAATGTTTGAGTGGATACCATCACACGTAGGAATTGATGAAAACGAGAAAGCTGACGCCTTTGCACGCCTAGCGCTGACATGTGTCCCAAAAGTGAAAGCTCCAAAAGCTTTTCAGAACCCTAAGGGTGCAATCTGCCTTCACTTTAGGGAGATCCACAAGAACCCACACGAAGCCTATGTGACTCATGGATTTACCCGCGAAGAAGCGACGCTTTTATACCGCATCAGGACAGACTCCGCGCACACATGAGCTTGGATATTCAAGACTGGGCTTCGCACTTCCCCACTCTGTGCTTTCTGTGGTGACATTGGTGACATAGAACATTTAATTTGGCTATGCCCGCAGTTTGACACAGAAAGAAAAGCGATGGTAGAAAGAGTGGTCTTACGCACAGGACTTTTGAAGACGTCGTTTTCCCCGGAGGGCCCGCGGCAATCAGGAAAAGAGCGCAGCGACTGCTGATAGCCTTCCTGCGAGACACGGGGCTCATCGACACCTGGTGAAACACCCCTGATCTGAACTCAAAGGAGGATGAGGCGGAACAGTTGCCGGCTATGAATGCCAGGCTAGCCCCGCCTGCTTCAACAGCACCACCACCATCAATGAACATCTCGCCAACTTGGGTCACTGAGTACTGCCACTAGGTGTACGGCAAGTGAGGGAAGAATTCTTAGCCTTCATAGTATCCGGTGCGCCTCGCTTCATATCTCGGAGTCTAAAGAAAAATTATGGGGTTTTACGTGCCAAAACCTCGATATGATTATGAGGCACGCCGTAGTGGGGGGACTCCAGAAATTTGGACCACCTGGGGTTCTGTAGCGTGCGCCTAAATGTAAGTACACAGGTGTTTTCGCATTTCGCCCCCATCGAAATGCGGCCGCCGTGGCCGGGATACGATCCCGCGACCTCGTGCTGAGCAACCCAACACCATAGCCACTGAACAACCACGGCGGGTATCTCGGAGTCCACGTGCGGACTTCTCGGCCACAACACCAAATGGCGCCGCGTATCCATAAACAGGTAGGAGAGGAGGAGCCCCCCTTTCGAGGCATTACGCGTTTCTCAGCGATCGCGCGCGCCGCCATGGCATGTATTTCTGGATGCCACACGCGGCGGTTACGCTAGATGGCGCCGAGTGTTCTTTCAGCAGCGCGAAAGAAGAGTCAAGCCGCAATACATGCCTCATATATAATTCGCTTCGACGGTGGGAATATGTTGCGTTCAACGATTTCAATGCTAGACACATTCCCGTCGACAGTCACCGTAAGATGAGTGCTGCCGATTTTTAAAATTTAGAATTCGAATGTCGCTAAAAAAACACCTAGACATCTAATAAAAAGCGTTTTCATGACTGCTACGGTTCAGCATTCTTTGCTCGCAATTTTTTTTCGGGTAGGAAAGCGTAATGCAACAAACATTTTGTGCTTGTTTGAGTGTGTGTATGTGCAGGTGCATTTGCGTGTTCTTGTCACCGTGGCCAGACACCCGCAAAGCAGGCGTTGCGGATCCGGAACATGGTGACGCCCTACGCTTTTTTTCTGACTGAGTGAGCGCTTACATGGCGTGCCCTATTGGCCCGAAATTTTGCGATGTCCTACCCCTTCTCGGTTGGTGCTACTGGAACGCAGTGTACGACTTGAGTCCCTATAAAGCAAGAGTGCCTGCATTTCTAGACTGTCGAATAGCACTTATAAGGGCGCGTGAGGCACCTGCGGGTAAGATCAGAATTGATTACTGAGATTCAACGTGCGGGCGTCAATTGGAAAATCGACACTTTGAAGAAGGTCGTACATAAAATGGGAGTGCGTGGCGAATACAAGAATTAATGCGTCAAACAGCGAGGAGCACGAAGCAAAACGGCGCATGGTTGTTAAGCGCCGCATATTACTTGCTGGGATAACTCTGGGGCTACGGGGCTGTGCTGCAAAGCTCGAGGTCGTGAGTTGGATACAGACCGCGGCGTTCGCATTCTAAGGGAACGCATCGAGGAGGGGGGGACCTTAAGAACCTCAGGTCGTCAGAATTATTCCGTTGTCTGCAACTACGGCGTGCCTTATCATCCTGCGGCCCTGGGACGTAAAAACAAAGAACTTCATCAAACTTATGCAACGCCCAATGAAACTTCAATGATTTTCTGTCTAAATGGTATAAAATAAGCACCTCCTTCTCGGAGATTAATGTACGATTTATGCCAGTCTCGATCGCGGGAGCGGTCAGAACAGAGGACCAAAAAGGCACCGGGGCGCTGGTTCGAGTCGACGGAGGAGGACGACTTCTATCGACGCCGATCGAGATCCAGATCGCCACAAGGAGGCACAGTGAAGAGCAGTACCCCTTCGAGGGACCCCTCCAGCTCCAGGGCTTCGCAGCGGTCCAATTCGCCACTGCCTAAAAAACAGCAGGTGAGCTGGGCGAGGGTTTTCTCCCACTGCCCCAAAACAAAACACTGGCGAAAATGATAAACGCATTCAGAAATTGGAAAAGGAAAACGCGCGACTTAGAGAACAGCTCTTAGAAGAAGAACGCAAACGAAAATCACCAGAGAAGCACATGTCACAGTTAGAGGCGCGACTAAATAACAAAATAGAACAGCTGGAAACGCCGCGTCAGACTAAAGAAATAGCCGAAACTAACGCGGCGACAGACATAACCTCGGGCTCCGCGCCGTCTCCGAAAACTTCAATCGCAAATAACGAGCAGACAACAACAGTGCAAATCCAAACAATGATAACGGAAAACCTAAAAATATTCATGCACGAAATGATGACGTTAGTCAATCAAAAACTAATGGAATTTCAGCAGCTATGCACGAACGATTTTGACAAACATAAGGTATTTGTGGCAGAACAACTTAAGGCAGCCACGAAGGCTGTTCCGACCAAAAAACGCGCAATTGCGATTGGGGCGGGTTCGGCAAAAGATAAAATAAGTCACTGCATAACAGAATCTGATAGCTCAGACGCGGAAACGTTACGGGCATAAAATAAGAGTGGGAAACATGGCTAATCAAACTAGGAAACCACAACGAATAACAAGTTCAGAACAATGGGAGATCTGGTAATGGAACTGCCGCTCCTTCTCCAGGAAAGCGGCAGCACTCCGACAGTTTATCAAAAACTTCGAAATCGCTCCGGACGTGATATGTCTGCAGGAGGTCGGAGCCAAGCCGGCCAAAATGCAGGGATACTACACCCTGAGCGATTCCCTAAATTCGAAGGTCGCCACGCTGGTGAGCAAGTCTATAAACGCTCAATTATTTACACTTCCACAAATTGAGGGACATACTCATTCCATAGTTATCAGTGTGATGCCAAAGAAACGAACCAAAGCACACACAATAATCCCAAACTTGTACAGTCCTCCCAAAAGCAAAGGGGACGATCTACCACAAATTCTCTCGGCAACAAAAGATTTAACGGGCACCAGGGATAAGGCGGTGATAGCGGGGGACCTTAACGCGCCCCATATACTATGGGGATACGCGAAAACATCACCCAAGGGTTCCTACTCGAGCGTACCGCCACAGCCTTGTGCTTACGGGCAATCAATCAAATTGGCAAACCGACGCGCACGGGTAACAGCGTCATCAGAGACACGGCGCCCGACCGTGCATATAGAATTAATGCCAGAGACGCACAATGGGTTTCCCTCGACGAAAACCTGGGAAGCGATCATGATATAATCAGAATAGCGCTCTCCACACCCAACATACGGAGAACAATAGGAACCACCAAGTTAACCGATTGGCCTCGTTATAGAAAACTCCAGAGGGCACAGGAGGATTCAGATACCGCCCCGACCAACATGCGGGAATTGACTAAATTCCTTCAACATGTGCACGGGGACACCACCAAAGCCATAGAGCGCACAGCGGAGGCGCCGGTGATAGACTCTTACCTAGTCAGCCTATGGGAAGAGAGGCGGAAACTCGTGAAGAGGTGGAAAAGACAGCGCCTAAACAAACACCTAAGACAACGCATCGCTCTATTGGCAGAGCAAGCCCAAGGCCACACCAACGAGCTAGCTAAAAACGAGTGGGCGACCGTCTGCGGAAACCTACCAGGGACACTGGGAAGGACCAGTACGTGGCGAATACTCCGGAGTATGCTAGACTCAATGAGCACACGTACTGAGAATAACAAGAAGCTCCAAATTATAGCAGACAATTTCGAGGGTATAGACCAAGAACTAGTCGACGTCCTTCAGAACAAAGACATAGGACCCTCATCCGCGGCGGTATCACCCTACATGGCGAGACCATACGCGGGAGAGGCCTACCCTAAATTAGACGAAGAAATAACGTACGCGGAAGTGTACGAAGCGGCGCAAGCCGCAGTTAAAAACTCGGCACCGGGCCCAGACACGATCACAAATGCAATGATTCGAAACATGGATTCGGTGGCCCTAGCGAAAATAACAAAGACTTTCAATAGCGAGTACTGGGCCAAGGGAGATTTGCCCCAAGAAGGGAAATTGGCTAAAATAATCATGATCCCCAAACCAAAAAAAATTCCTCGATCGATACCCTTCGGCCGGTATCGCTCACGTCCTGCCTCGGTAAGCTCTATGAGAGGGTGATCCACAGCAGACTACAGCGATACCTGGAAGATTGGAGCTGGTTCCCAGACTCCATGATAGGATTTCGCACAGGTTTATCGTGTCAAGACGCATTCCTCCTACTAAAGGACGAAATTCTAACCAATATGCCGTACGGTGACGAGAGACTAGTCCTAGCACTAGACCTCAAAGGAGCCTTCGACAATGTCTCGCACGGCGCAATACTCGAGGAACTCGAACACTCGGGTTGTGGTGAGCGCACCTACAATTACATAAGGGCGTTTCTTTCCAACCGCGAGGCCAGCATCAGTATTGGCCAAATCACACCGCAGATATTTAAAATGCCGAGCAAAGGAACCCCTCAAGGAGCGATAATATCTCCTCTGCTCTTCAACATGGTGATTTGTCGCCTCGCGCGCGTTCTCGATCGGATACCCGACCTAGGTTACACGCTTTACGCTGACGATATCACGCTGTGGGCGAGCAGAGGTTCCCTAGGGGATAAAGAATACACGCTCCAAACCGCGGTATTAGCGGTGGAGAAATTTTCCCGAACGAGCGGGCTGAAGTGCACGCCCGAAAAATTCGAGGTCATCCGGATACACGCGAAAGGCTACAAATCCAGAGGGTCGATTAACATTGTGGTTGAGTGCCAAATGGTCCGAGAGGTACCTACGATGCGAGTCCTGGGTTTGTGGCTTCAGAGCGACGGGAGAGCAGCACAGACGCTCAAAACCATGAAATCCGCAACCCACAACATAGCCCAAATGATACGTCAAGTGACGTATAGAAAGGCGGGAATGCGAGAAATCGAAAAGGCGGGAATGCGAAAAATCGATGCCCTAAGGCTCGTACAGGCCTTAGTGATTAGTCGAATCACATATGGCTTGCCCTACCAAATCCTGAACAGGGAAGAGGAGAGGCAGGCCAACACGTTAATTCGAACAGCTTTGAAGGCGGCTCTGGGCCTGCCTAAATGTACCTCCACGGAGCACATGCTAGCTTTGGGAGTACACAATAGTTTCGACGAACTGAGGCAGGCCACTCTGATGGGACAGAGGGAGCGCCTCAGCTTCACAAAAACTGGCAGGGCAATATTGGCACGACTTAATATCCCAGCATACCCGATTTATCGCACCGAAGAGGCCGTACCACTGCCTCCTTCGGCGAGGTCCAAAGTTACACTAGCTCCAATTCCCAAGAATATGCCTCCCGAGTACAACAAGGAAAGGCGCAAAGCACGCGCGCAACATATTCAGTCGATGTACTCCAATAACGCTAGGTATAATAGGTATTACACCGACGCAGCTGCGTATGCAGAGGCTACCGGGCAGCGCTATAACAAAGGAGGTGCGCCCTGGCAGTCGTGAACGCTATCAACCAGCAGCAAATTACTGCGTCGACCACGGCGGGCTCCCCCACCTCGGCCGAAATGTTAGCAGTGGCGATAGCGCTCGCTCACGCAGAGAGTTCGGAAAGGGACTCGGTCGTGGTCACTGACTCCCGGGAGACATGTTGCATGTTTCTTAAGGGGCACGTGACTGCGGCTAGCCTCGCGATAATCCCCAAATCGTTCAACCACCGCCATCGCCTACTCTGGTGCCCGGGACATGCGGGGGTACAGGGGAATGAACAGGCTAACGCTTTAGCTCGAGCGTCTACTAACCGAGCGATGGCGTCCTTTTCGAACCCCAACCCCTCACACTATCCCTCACAAAATCCCATCAATTTAAATGTAAAAGACATCCTTGCTCATCAGCGCGGAGTCCGCAGAAAATACCCGCCGCCTCACCCACAACTTAGCGGGGAAGAGGCCACCGATTGGCGCAAAATACAGACCGGGGTATTCCCCCATCTAAACTGCTAAATGCCATGTATCCCACCCGCTATAGGGCCACGTGCCCTTGGTGCGGTGGCATACCTACACTAATACATGTGACCTGGGAGTGTACTAAGCACCCTCATAGGCCAACTAATAATATCTCAATGGAGCAGTGGAAGGCACAGCTCACCCGCTCCTACTTGGCAGGACAAAAGTCCGTAATTATCCAGGTTAGGCCGCCAGTCCTCAGTCCAGTCCAGCAAATATTTTCCAGCCAAATAAAGTTTATATATATATATATATATATATATATATATATATATATATATACGAGATGCCATCAAAGATCGTACCTTAGATGCTTACTTGAGACACTTAGTAAGAGGTATGCCCCCTAACTTTGTCTATGTTTCGACAGATAGGCAAGTTACCGGAACATTATTTTGAAAAATAACATTCCGGTAATATTTAATAACGGAAGGCGCTGGAGTTGAGTTCGCGAAATTAGCGTAAATCATGTTTCAAATATTTCGCCTCTACCTACGGCAACGTCATGCGTATTCAAGTTAGTCAACATGAGATAAATTTACTTGGACATACATGCGGCGAGATGTTTAGCTCAATTAATTATGGGGTTTTTACGTGCCAAAACCAAGATGTGATTATGAGGCACGCCGTAGTGGGGGACTCCGGAAATTTGGACCACCTGGGGTTCTTTAACGTGCACCTAAACCTAAGTACACGGGTGTTTTCGGATTTCGCCCCCATCGAAATGCGGCCGCCGTGGCCGGGATTCGATCCCGCGACCTCGTGCTCAGCAGCTCAACACCATAGCCACTGAGCAACCACGGCAGGTGGATGTTTAGCTCATGACAAAGCCTATGCTTTTATGTTATGACTAAACCCAGAAAAAACGCTTTCTACAATGATAACAACGCTAAGGTACAGAGTAAAGGAATACTCGTTTCTCAGCAATACAGCTTCGGATTTGAAAGAATTTTCTCCTGCACAAGATACACCCCTCAGCCTTCAGAGACATATGCCCATGGTGCGGGTCAACACCAACCCTGTACCACATAACATGGGAATGTACATCACACAACATAGAACCTCACATACCAAATCCAAATAGAGATCAGTGGGAGGCACTGCTGGCCAGCTGCGACCTAGAGGACCAGATCCTCCTGGTCAGAAGACCTAACAGGCTTGCGGAAGCCAGCGGAGCGCTAAAATAGGGGCCCCGACCATAAATAAGCCTCGCATGAGGCCAGCTGAATAATTTATATTACAATAAAGTTTATTCACTCACTCACTCACTCGCTCCTCGGAAAATCAAACCTGGGACCAACGCATTTACGCGGTGGTCGTCACACTGAGTTGTCCGGGACGCTAACAGATGGCAGTGAGCGGTCCAATAATATAACATGTAGCGTTATTTGTGTTCTAATAATAGTTACACTATCCGAATTCTATCAATGTGCACTTCATAGCGACGTCGTCGTTTATGAGGTTATCCCCGATTACAAAGCCCTTACGATTATCCTGACCTCCCATTGATTTTCCTGAAGATTCGATAGAGTCGAAGCTTGTCAAACGCTAAAATTAAGGTAGTATTTGGTGGTGTGTATTCGGAATTTACAATGTGACATAAAAAAGCGCTGTTCATTTCAATTTATATCCACCAAATGTTGGTTATTTAGGTCATTCGTGAAATCCTGAAATATGATGAAGACTGACTTTTGCAAAAAGTGACAGATTATATCAGTCATCTAATTATTCTGGAAAAATCATGATTGGCTGCAAGGTGGATTACCTGCAATGAGTGAAATTTTGTCATGCCGCGCCATTGGCTGCACGTTCCGAAGCGGGAAGGCTCATCGCGCACGCCGTATTTCATGAAATATACTGACTTGGCTCATGATTGAAGGACATTTTTTTTCCTTCGTAAATGGCGATTCCTCGGACATCATTTCAGCAATTGTTAACAATATGTGATTAGCGTGACCTGCAGCGAGTTTTTCTCTTTCTGCTGTCACACTCTATTCTATCTCATTATTTAGCTTTGTCTTTGTGATCTGTCATCTTTTTTTTATGTATAAACATAAGAAGGGTCCGTCATATCTTGTTCTTTCTTTTTTATCTTTTATATCGTAGGAGTGCAACTGGAGTTTTTATCTATCTGCCAATTCTGTGCTTATCGTATTTTTTATGTAGAAACAAAGAATTTTGTGTC
Organism: Dermacentor silvarum; assembly: GCF_013339745.2. Lineage (NCBI taxonomy): Eukaryota > Metazoa > Arthropoda > Arachnida > Ixodida > Ixodidae > Dermacentor > Dermacentor silvarum. Next base: position 130,412,336 of record NC_051160.1, read on the forward strand.
ATATCTTGTGATTTCTTTTGTCTTTCCTTCATTTTTATTTCTATCGTAGGAGTGCAACTGGAGATTTTTATCTATCTACCAATTCTGTGCTTTTGCCCGTTCTTTCCTGGAATGTAGGCAGGCGCTGTGTGCCTTTCGGGTGCACTTGCGAGCCTGCTCTTTCCTTTATTTTACTACGCAAAAGTTCGTACTCTCAGCATTTTATTTCCGGATTCCCCCACTACGGCGCGCCTCATCATCAGATCGTGGTTTTGACGCGTAAAATCCCTTAAGTTAAGTTTTTTTAATTAGCTGCCAAAGCGATTTTCTTGTCCTCTGAAGCTATGGCCAAAGCTTCGTGTCGTCCACCCAGTCAGCGTCTACGATGTGCGCGCTCTAGGAGGGGGGGTGAGGCAGGCCCAATCCTTACTTGGAGGCCCTGGGGTCGAAGGCTAGCGGGCCGGATTTGAGCCACGGGTTCGTGTGCGCCGTGCTCTCAAGTGCCTAGTTCGCTTTGAAGCGAGAGGCAGCACGAAGGGTAGCTCGATCACCGCTTCTGCCGCTCTTCATCCCGCCAGCGTTCAGACAGCGTGTCCGCAGTCGTCGAGTGAGACGTGTGCGAGCGTGACACAGTGCTTGGTGATATTGTTAGTAAGCGAACGTTTACAGCAGTTTTATGCAGCTGATAAAACGAGCCACCTTACGTCGTATATCTGTCTCATGCTTGGCTGTCGCGAACAATGTATCGCCTATCGGGCGAAACTGGTGCTTTTGTTGCCCACCAAATATAGCAAATGCGGTGGCGTGTCTGTGATCAAAAACAGTTTTAAAAAATGATGGGGCTTCTCAAACACTAAGTTTCGCAACATTGTTGAGAATAATTTTAATAAAGTTAGCCTTACAGAAGTCGTCTTCTCTGGCCACTATTAAAACGCAAACAAGTTTGAGAAGTTCTGCAGTACTCATATAAGCAATTGCTTTTTATTTGTACCCAAGTGCCCACAGAATTCCGATTTCATTTTTGTCTGTATAGATAGCAGTGAAGGGAATCATTTACATGTGCTTTTACATGTATGTGTGCCTGGTAATGAACGTAGCACTATTTCGGTCAATCGGATGAAGTGGAGATTCAACGCACATTTGGTTGCGGTAAAGTCGCCGTTATTCCCTTCCTTTCCATAAAATGCAAGCAAGACAGGCAGTCACATAGCTACAACCAAAAAAAAAAGATCACGTTATGCATTGAAATGCAATCTGAGCAAGTATGGGCATTTCAACCTACGAGCTAAGGGCCCGTCACAGACAGCTATAAACATCTTTCATCTGGTCCAGCTCTCCAAACAGAATAAAGAAACAAAATCATGCGCGCTGAACGATAACGCCCAAAACAAAACACAAGCATAGTATCGAGCAGTTCGCACAAAACGGCACGCACGTGTTCTATATCGAAATGTTACAGACAGCGCCGGTAATTGTTTGTCACCGGAGAAAAAAAAAGTAGTTTGCCGTTATCACTCAGTGGAACGTAGACGCGGGAGTTCGCTTTTCACGCAAACTACAGGCCGTTCGCAATACGCAAAAGAAACGAGCAATGCTCGCAAAACACGCGAAGAACACGAACGAAATGAAGAAGCGTTATTACATTATTCAGCGGTTTGAAACCGCGCAGATCAAAACATCGCCTCCGACGCCGTCGCCTCCCCTTTTCACGCAGTTCATCTTGGCGACGGAGGCTGGCGAGCGCCGACTCCGTTATTTGGCGCCGCTGTCTTCGCCATCTAGACCTTCGCCGGGTGAACCTTCGCCAGCCGCTCGGCGGGCCCGACCTCGTTCCCATCGTGCGAGCGCCGCATACACGTGGTCGAGCGTGGTGTTGCTGATGAGAAACTCGAACAGGTTGAGCTTACGCTTGATCGCCTCGGCATGCGCGAACAGCTCGTGCCAGGACAGACCGCTCTCCGGCATGTGATACTCCAGGAAGCCCTGCGGTGGTGGAGCCAGATTTCGTTCCGTTTTTTTTTTTTTTTGCCAAACTTTGTTTGCCTACTTTTTCGGCTTGAGTGCGGCTGCTGTATGCTCGGCAGCTCCGTTATTTCGGCTGATATGTTCTTGGGTATATACTATACGACGCTTGTGTGTGCGACAAATGCTAGTACCAGCGAACTGGTTTAATATAAAACTTACACAAGTGACCGACAGAGTAGTACGAGCAAGCCGATCTGTGTTCAGCGCAACAAAAAGAAAATTGTACATAAAACTGAACCAAAGAATATCGGTTCTCAAGTGTCGAAAAAAGCGCGCCAACCTGTTAATGGAATGACGCGTTATATTCATTGAAATTTTTGGTTTACTTGATTTACTTGATTTATCGATTCGGCATTTGCTACTGTGTGTGTGCCCGTTCTTGGCCAATATTGCCACTGGCATGGATATGTGCCTATGTGAAAGAAAAAGCACAGAATAGTCAAATGCAGCGACGTCGTGCTTCTCAGTGCGCACACCTGCCATCGCCATTCTTGCCTCGACAAACGTCGCACGCCGCATTGGTCCTTGCGACAACGTTTGCGTAGACGTCGCACGCTGTGAATCCACCCGATTCGGTGTTTTCATTTCGGCATTGCTTGTGAGCGGTGTGGCGCATAAACAAACATTTCATTTTAATCAAGTTATGACCTTTGCGGTGGACAAACATAAGCATTGCATAAGGTTGCACGCTAAGAGGGAATGCGCAATATCGAACGCACCGCCATTTATTTTGCACGATTTATTTGCCGGCTTCAAATAAACTTCGCTTCACACAGATCCCAGCATGTGTGTTAGACCTACTTAGTTGTTTGGAAGGTTGCAAGTTACTGCTAGCTTGCTTACCGAGTACGTATGCGCCTACAGACTTTCCAAGAACCAATCAATCATTGAGCGAATGAATGCCTATTGAAATAAATATGAGGACATTTTGGCCTTATAAGTGGGAAAGAGGACATCTGGCAAAGGGTTGTCAGTAGTGCCGATTCAAGCGTAAATGCGGTGCATGACGCACGTCTACAGGCTAAATGGTCCCAAGCGATTCGAAAAGCATGTAAAAATTGCAATCGCACGTACATCAAACAATGGCGAATAATTTGCCATTGGCCATGGACCCGCCTGAATATTTAATACACCAAGCCACCAGGGCCGGTATAAACAAAAATGTTCTTACGTTACACTTTTCTGAAGAGCAGATTCCAACCGATCTTATTGCTGGACATATCATCAGGGAAGGCAGACGACCAAAGGCAAAAAGTTGCAAATTTTTCGCCCGATATTTAATAACAAATCATGTCCGTTGCCGGGTTCTACGTGATTTACAGATAAAATACGAACATTATATCGTGGAATAAATTGTTTATATTACTTTGCTAGCAAAGGTGGAGCAATCGATGGAATATTGGAAAGGCTATTACAAATTTTAACTGCTTTGAGATTGAAATGTTTTCAGTGACGTCGTGCACACATTGACCACTAATGTGTTATCTACTCTCAAGTTATCTACTCCTATCACTGCTATTTATGTTACCTAATTCCGTGCGCCAGATATTTATTTAAAAAAAGTATAGTAAGATCTCGTAAACTCTTTAAGCCTGATTTGAGAGCAATGATTGTACCGTCAGGGGCTGAGGGGCTCTCAATGAGCAAATGACTACTTCAGCCTCCCCCATCCGACTGTAAATAAAAATAACTAATGAACTCAATGAAAAACAACTGAAAAAAAAACGGTGAGATCAGATGGTCAAGGCGTATTTGGGCGAGGCCTTCTTGGTTGGGAAGGGCTTGGAAGCACATGAAAGATGACGTCACCCTGGAGGTCTGACAATTGTGCCAGAAAGCAAGCAGCGGCAAATATATGAACGCGACGAGACAAATTTTTGTGCTAGCCCAAGCATTCTTTGAGAACTTCACCCAGTTCGCAGTATGCATTTAAAACCTTCCACCATTTTAGCTTTTCATCACTGAGTATGTGCTAATAAGTAAGTGCCACTGGGTATGGGTCACTCTTCAATGACAAACAAAAATGTTTTTACCATTTATTCAATGTTGGGGATAATTAAGCCCGCATCCAAAGGGTTCATCAAGCTAGATGGCACACTCAGATCAGAGGTATGTGCGAGAGAGGAGTCCGCCTGGAGTACACGCGTCATACATGACACGTTTCGGCGGTGGCCAATCGTGTGTCGCTACGTTGACTTATCGCTAATCGCGACAACTTCGACAGTCATCCGAGATGGCTGCTGCGGGAATCCTTTTATTACAATTGCGGCGAAAGACTCAAGTTCACTCGGGCACACAGTTACTTGTTTTTACAGCTGACCGTATAAAAATTTAATTTTATTTGTATATTGTGGAGGCTAAGGCGTAAGGGACGATGCATCTTGCTAAAAATTCATTGTTAAGGTTTTGTAGCTATGGGCAGTACATTAATGAAGATACATTGATTTAGGCAACGGAGACTCCACACAGATGCTTGTTCATCGGCTGCCAAGAGCGCACCTCGAACGACTGCTGGAGATTGCTGTTGGGGAAGGTGTCAGCGATGGCCCGCATGAGTTTGGTTCGGTACTCGTAGTCGTCTTTGTACTCATCGTGCGTCTTCACGGTCACCGTGTAGCCCTGGGCGAACTTGGACTTGAGGTGCGTCAGCGTGCCGATGCACTGGAACTCGCCGTCGATCATGATAGCCAAGCGGTCGCACATGGCCTCAACTTCCTCCATGCTGCGGGCGGCAATGATAGGCGGTTTATTAGCAACGCCTTGGGTGGTACGTGGAGCATTTTATGCTACTTCAAGTTAAGGCGGCACGGCTGTGGGTGAAGCAAATGTCGCCCGCCAGTCAGCAGCGCGATGGTCCGATTGCTTGGCGTGGCACGCGACTTGAAAGTGTAATTTCGAAGATCTAGCATACAGTTTTCACGAGCCCATTTATGAGTGTGCTCATTATCTTCCCTTACAACATCATAAATAGTACCCGTATAAGATATTAAGCTAATATGAACCAGTGACCTAGTTGGTCTTTGAAAGCGACGACTGGGACAACGATTCGATTACAAATAAAGGTTTTGGCTGATTGTTTTGGACCAGAAGCATTATGGTACTTTGCGTTCCAATGTGGAGCACCAAGACGAAACTACACAAGAGACGTGGATAGATTATAGCAGCCAAGTCCTTGAAAGCCAATAAACCGTGATAGATGAAATGTCGTAATGCCAGTTTTCGCAGCTTCATTGCCGTTAATACACAACAGTTAGGAAGGTACCGAAGTGTGAACACACGCTGTCGACGCAGGAAACTACGCATATAAGGAATGTAATGAAAGCAAGGAAATTTGCTGGTGCTCTTAATATCTGGAAAGGACTGCTACTTCAGCGACTGCATTCCTGCGGTAACGCGTAAGTGGCAATCTACAGGCTCCTGTCTACGGGTGCCACCTGGACCTTGATCCTACGGATTGCTTTAACGTTTATATATATATATATATATATATATATATATATATTACTTTATTTTTCAGAGAACTGCATACTGCGCGTATGTTTTCTATCAAAGCGCTCTCATATACCATTTACTTCAAATGCAATTCCGAAGTTATGGTTTTAACGTACCCATTCAATAATCTGCAGGTCAGTCCAATATGCAACCCAAGACGACTACGGAATGGCGACTAACCTTCCCGTCGCCACAATCAGCGTGGTTTTGGCCACATGCTGGAGGTTGCGCAGTGCCTCCCACACGATCCTGCGGGAGGCCACGTCCACGCCGACCGTCGGTTCATCGAGCAGCACCACGGGCGGCAGACCGACCAGCGCCACGCTGACCGACAGGCGTCGCCGCAAGCCGCCGCTGTACGTCGCGACGAATTCCTCGATCACACCGTCGATGCCCATCAGGCGCGCAATGTCCCTTGCCACCGCGAACACCCGGGATTCCGGCACGCCCCGCAGCCTGGCGAACAGCGTCAGCGTCTCAATGCCAGTCAGCTGCTCGAGCAGACCGTCGTTCTGTGGACAGTAGCCTATACCGGCTCGCCAACTGGCAGGTGCGCCGCGCATCGTAATGATTTCCCGCGGCGTCTTCATCAGCGCGCGGCCTCGGTCATGAGGCACGTCGGAGGCGAGCATGGCCAACAGTGTGCTCTTTCCCGAACCGGGCACGCCTAGCACGGCCAGAGCCTCACCTTCGGTGACGCTGAACGAGATGCCATTGACGACCATCCGGCTGCGGTACTTCTGCGCGCCACCATCAAACGAAATTCATATAGAGGGCATTCACGTGAAGTCACCCACGCCGTTTTCTTGCCCTATTGAGAGCTTTTAGTGTGTTGCAGACAAGTGGATCAAGATAAAGTACATAAGGCGGCATGGTGGCCTCGATGCTGTTAGTGCTCATCACCTATATACTTCTAGTGCACCCCTGCTGACTGGTCGTACAGTGATTCTAGGACAGAAATTGGGATTAGGAAAGCTCAGGTAGCAGAAGGCTCAAATCTGTTTCTATTAGTGGAAAGGGGAGTAAGAGGTCAGGAGGGTGGAGCACGTTATATGGTAGACCACGCTGGATAACTGACCTGTAGAGAGTCAGGTAGCACGGGACGCTCACAATGGTGGGATATCAGTAAGAGGTGGGGACAGCTATTGATACGAAGTCAACTGGTATTATAGTTTCGGATCTATGATTAATACGACGAGAACATGAGAAGATATATCCTGCTCTGGTATCTGTACAGTGCACAATGACGACACCTCTTGACGTTCCTGGTACATATCTAGTGCAAGAGGTAATCTGACGGGGCGGTGTTTTTTAATTTATTGTATACTCTTATGGCAAATTCCTCGCTGGCGTAACCTATTTCCCGTACCTCCTCGCCCGTACCCCTCCTACTCCCTTTTCCTTCTGCTCTACCCTCCACCGCCGAGGCGCGGAGTATCTAAGGCCGACGCTGAAGACCGTTTCACATCGTGCGATCTTGCAGTGTGATTTTCGCACCGGAAGGGCGATTTCCATCACATGCGACGAAAATCGCAGTCGCAGGGCTGATTCTGCAATTTTCGGCTGCGACCAATCAGTTGGTCGCAATGTCGCAACGTCGCAGCAATCGCTGCGATTTTCCGTCGAAATTGCGCCGAGAGTTATTTCACGGTCTGTTTTGGAAAAATATTGACTCAACAAGCCTCGAACAGTGGGACTAATTGAGTGGAGCCTTGGATTGCGCAATCGGTACGTAACATCAGCACCGACACGCGAATAGTGCGAATAAAAACTCGTAGGTCAGATTCCGTTCTGTGATTTCTATGCGTTTGTTGACACGCTACGTTGCTATTCTGGCGACGCTGTTTTTTAGGTTGGCTTCGGGTGCAGATAGTAAGTACTTTTGCGTGATTTTTCTGTTATTCAGATGCGCTGCGAGTTGGTAAATACTACGAAGTGTCCCTCACGGGAAGCCATGGCCTTCGGATGTCGTCCCAATTTTCTGGTTCTGGAGACAACTCGCGATATACGAAAACGCCACAGTTTTATCGCGGTATGCTTTTACGGACGGAACAATTTAAAGAATATGCAACTACGGATAAATGATATGGTCAATAGGTCACGCTATACGCGCGACCATTTAGTTGCAGTCGGTTGGTTTGGGCTTTCATGCGCATTTTCCCCAATGAATTATCTCATTTCAAGGTTATGTTACTTCCGCTGCGAGACGCGACTGCTTATCAAGCTCGCAAAGCGAAGGCGCAAACTATATATCGTAATGTATGTTCTACAATAGCATATTTAATGCTTTGACTGGGAATAAACAGTATTGCCAATTTGTTTTCGAAGCAATATTTAAAGTTTTTTTCTCATTTTTCTGATGTATCATTTTTATCCTGAAAAAAAAAACAATAAACCATCACTGTGTTGCAGACTTTGTGTCCTTACTGCAGCTGTATTAACCCTCACATTAAAAGGTAATTGCACATTTAGCTTACTTCAGTGCATCCAAGTACTTTTGTTTATGCTGGTTGTAACATATCGCAGTACGCTACGAAACTACTTCGCCATAAACATCCGTGCCTTTTCTTGCTTTTATGTCTCTACTTCCTTTAAAGCACATGCAATAATGCAAAAAGCAGGCAAACACCTTGTTTTTATAAGCAGTAGATAACTCATTAAACAAAAGCAGATCAAAATTGTGCAGTGATGTCAGCCGGTTGCATTCCTTCGTGTGAATGATAGTATCTTTTCTAGTGTGGGTGGGTCTTGCATATCCACAGCTCATAAAGTGTGCAGACTCATCATGCGGCGTAGGTATTGCCCATCAATATGGAGGCAATGTTGCTAACGAGTCTGCACTTACATGTATTACTGCATAAACTCGTATAACCATATCCCATCATTACTCAGTCGAGCTTGCTCTGACTCATATTCACCAAAATTAAACTCGTCCGAGCTTTATCTGACTAATATTCACAAAGATTCTACTCAGGCAAGCTTGCACCGAGTCATATTCACCAAATATCTATTTAGCCCCAGCTTGCTCTGAATTATATTCATCAAAATTCTACTCAGGCGACCTTGCACTGAGTCATATTCACCAAAAATCTACATTCCGAGCTTGCTTTGACTCATATTAACCAAAATTATCCTCGGATGAGCTTGTGCTGACGTATATTCATCAAATTTCTACTATGGTGACCTTACACTGTGTCATATTCACCAAAAATTTACTTGCCGAGCTTGCTTTGGCTCATATTCACCAAAATTATACTCAGATGAGCTTGCTTTGACTTATATTCATCAAAATTCTACTCAGGTGAGCTTGCACTGAGTCATATTCACCAAAAATCTACTTGCCGAGCTTGCTTTGACTCGTAGTAACTTTATACTCAGATGAGCTTGCCCTGACTACCACATGACAATATTCACTAAAAGTTTACTCAACCGAGCTTGCTCTTACTCGTATTCAGCAAAATTCTACTCAGTCAGGCTCAAACGAACTCAGACTCATGGTTAGTTCGAAGTCTTAGTGAGCCGACGTTTGAGTGAGTTCACCGTGCTATGTATAAATTGCATTATGTGACCTGTGCGGTGAATAAGCAAACATTGCCTATGATTACGTGTTGCATCGTGTGAAATAAGGACAACTGTACACACTGCAGTTGATTTTCTACAGTTTAACTGACCGTTGCGTGAAAGCTTCGCCTCATGTTGATTCAAGCAAGTGCATTGGATGTGCATCATATTTTTTGCCAATCCTGCTGGCTGTCCTGGCCATTACTGGGTGGCCACATTTTGTACATTTCAACACAAAGTTGAATAAATGACTGTGATGCAATATATTAAAAAAGATGCGTGCATCACTGCACGTATAACTATCGGAACATGATACAAACACATGCACATAAGATGCACGCAAATGATAAATACATAAACAGATGGAATCAGCTAGCCACCATCTATTGAAAAAAAAAGAAATAGCACAGGCCAATGCTCCAATGGGACTAGGTATAACCATTTCCCTTGCCAGGTACATGGGCTATAAAAGAAACACACGTGCAACCTAGCAGTTCCCTCGAGGTAGCAGCTATGGACGCTTTTGCATTCGCAGCTCGCCACTCAACCACTCAAGTGTGTTCAGTGTGCACTTGTACTTAGGCACACTTTTTATTGTCTGTTTCTCAAAATTTTAATGTGGCTCCTCAAAATTTTGAGAATGTTTGGATTCTGAGGCTTGCAAAGGTAAATATTTTTATTCCATTCTCGTTCAAGGTGAAAGCTCATACAAAAGATTAGAGATATTGTCAGTGCCCCTCACTTTCTCTCAGAACATAAGTAGTCTGTTATTGAGATTCTAGCAGCTTTTCAACAGCAAGAAAGAAAATCAGCTTCCCTGTTTTCAGCATCGGGTTAACGCAGGCAATTCAGGGAGGCATAAAGTTTTGCTAATACAATAGGTTCAGGAATACCAGATTAGATTGTACCCTGACGCTTTCCTTGCACTTTCTTATTTTGGTCAAAACCCCTAATTTTAAATGTCCCCAGTTAGCATGCTCTAACATTGGTCTAATATAGGTTAGGTACATGACAAGCTTAACAGACTGGGATGCTGGCGCTCATTTCCAGGAAAGGAACCATAGCGCCTGCTCCAGTTGCATATGTTTTGGTTATCTGGGGTTTTCAGCCTCACTTTAGAGATAATGTGCTCAAGCAGGTAGAAGCACATGTATGCTATTAGCGGATAGTTTCGATAGCTTCTTACTTTACACTAGCCACTATGAATACAAAATGTTAGCGTTCGATTTTCTTATTAAACAAACAAACGTACTCCTAGCAAGGTATTTTAATGTTAGCCGTGGGGCTATGCGGCTGCGCTACGTACTGCAGCATATTAACTTAAGCTTCTTGATACAGATTCACAGCACACTAACAGCGCAAGAAACATGACGAGAAAATAGACGACGCCCATGTCTGTCAGAATGATACGATACTACGTACACAAGTGACTGCAGCTCCTTAAAAAATGAGGTGTCGGCTTTTACGCCTTTCGAAATATTCAGAGAGCACTTGTATGAATAATTACAGCACACGCGCTGAGACGGACGAACCAGGCTGGCACTAAGATTAACGTTCACAACAGAAATTCTATTCCACGTTCAGTAATTACACACAGATCATTTGCGGCTTCCTTCAGGGGCAGACGTGAGCTTTTAGGTTGGTGCTTGCTGCTAAGTTTGGTGGAAGAATATTGCTAGGAGCAAGAATCGCTTATGCGCAATCACGAGCAATACACACACATCCGTTTTTCAGAAGCTGACGTTAAGCACGTGTAGCGCGAGGGTCTCTGCGTTGACATGACGACTTCGCTGCAGCCGAATTCCGAATACTGCATATACGATGACAACAGCTATAGGGGCTTGTTGATAGGTCCTCTTGTAATTTGTTTAACCGCAGGAAGAACGACACGGGCATAAAACACACACGAGACGGCACACAGCGCTGAACGAACACCTGTGAACAGCTGTTTACGTCCGCCATTTCTCCTCGTATTGAACATCACAAACCGCTGTTGCGCACTCCAAAACAAATTAAACTTTGAAGCGTTTTTATATTACAAAACGCACGTATTATTTGGTCCTAATAAAGAGAGGTCAATTATATCATAACGCGCACGTCTTTTTTCATTATATTAAAGGAATTATGCGGCGTGTGCGACAAAACCTGGCAGCAAGCAACTCTGGGCGTCGCACCAGTCGCATTGTTGAAATCGCAGTCATGTGAAAGAGCCCTCACAAAAAATCGCATTGCGACCCGTGCGATCGCACCGATCTTTTTTTCGCTCCAGTCGCAGCATGTGAAAGGCCTTGAGGCGCGCGGTAGGCGGGGACACTCGCGGCTCTCATTGGCGCTCCAAAACTATTGGTAGGCGGGGTCACGCACGACTCATTCATCGCGTCGCAAGCACCTTGAGCCGCCGGCGTCGCAGCTGCGCGCGCTCGGCAGCTACGGTAATGCGTGGCTAGGCTAGGGTTTAACGGCTGCTTCGCCGGCACTTGGTCGCTAATACCGGTGCCCCACGGGCAAAGTAAAGTGCACTTTGAGCGAGTGCACTTCGCGGCTAGTGTCATTCGCAGGCTGTCACACGGGAACGCTTAGTGACACTCACTGCAGAGTGCACTCGGCGGCGAGTGTGTTCGGCGAACTCACTTCGCGGCGGCGAAGTGTGTAGCCTCGTTAGCAATGCTTAGATGATACATAAAGTGATATTGAAAGAAGAGTAAGGAGCAATTTTAATAACATTGTTTTAAATTTCTAACGTTACAAGATAATAAAATGCGCCACACCACAAAAAAAAAAAACAAGAACAGCAAAAGAACTACTCTCGCTCTCGGGCTGTTGCCGACCACGCCGGATAATGACTGCGCAGTTGTTTGGCGGATCGAGTCGTTTTGCCTGTTGCTGGTCAAGTTGCTGTCGTTGCCCGCGCTTATAAAGGTGGATTGTAAATGTTGTTTTTAACAATAATGAACTGTTTTCGTGCACACATTTTTTATATTAGTAAACATATGCTTTCCGGTCTGACTCCCGGTTGCCATGGCCATCAATTTGAAAGAACACTTTTCTTTCTCGTGTAGCAGCGCACCGCCAAAGTGACACTCAGCGCGCTGAAGTGCACTCGCTCAAAGTGCACTTTACTTTGCCCGTGTGGCACGGGTATAAGTCGCGCAGCGCGCCGGTCGAGCTGTCTGTGCGTGCGCTTCAGCGCAAGCGAGAGGCTGAATGCAATCATCCAGTATAGATATCGCTAGACGGCAGGCTGTGAAATCTCATGCAAAAGGCAAAGCCGGCTGCTGAAACACCGGAGCAAAGGGAGGCCAGATTAGCACGTTATAGAGCAGCTTACCTAAGCGCGAAAGCGTGCATTAATGAAGCACTGTGTTCACAGTCATTGCAATACCAAGCCAAACAGACCTTTTGCTCGTGATAACTAGGTTTACAAAAGTTATACTTCAGCCAATTTTCGTTTCTATTCAAGCGCGGCCGTACCCAGGCTCAGCGCGCTACTACACCCACCTGCTGGAATCGTTATTGTTACATAATACCAGAGTCCTTTCATCTTTTTTTCTGGTCACGAAACTGCCGCCTCAGTTTCATATAGAGCCAGTGCCCGCCGCTAGAGGCGCAACCGTGCATGAGAGGGCATGCGAACACCGCTAGCGCTGTGGTTATCTGTGGGGCAGCCTCGGTATTCTAGCTTTCTCAACTTCCGCAACCGTCGCTTTACTTTCATGTAACGATTTGTCACATTCCACATGCTTAAATAACTGCCTAAGCGCGACTTCTGCCATGAAATGAGCGCCCGGGACGAAAAAAAGAAAAACAAAGACGCTCAAAACATGGACCTTGCGGCGGTCTTAGTTAAAAAAATTCTGGCATTTTAAGAGCCAGAACCGCGATACGATTATGAGGAACGCCGTAGTGGGGAACTCAGGATTAATTTTGACCACCCAGGATCCTTTAAAATGCACCTAAATTTAAATCAACGAGTGTTTTGCATTTCGCCCCCGTCGAAATGGGTCCGCTGTGCACGGCCGAACGGTCTCGGTCGAGATTTAATCATCGCCTCAACACTTCGGTAGGCTCCGCTTTTTAATATTTGCCTGAAATTAAACACCGCGCATTCGCAACAAAGCGCCAGTGGTCCCACTTTTCACCAGGTGCAAACATATGGGCCCTGTTGCACCCCTGCAAGTAAGCGCCTACTCTCGGTTGCGCATAGCGCCAGATAGTTCGCCGAGAACAGCTGTTCACATTCTGTTAAACTGTGGGCAGTATCTTATCACAAGATCAAAAGAATGAAATTGTTATTGCAAAGGGCTGCTTCCGTAGAATACCTAATGACAAAGAAAAGGACATTGAGCTGCTCCGCGCACTTCCGATTTCTCTGCACAGCGATGCCATTTCTCAATGAGATTTAGGTAGGATAAATGCAGGACAAACTTCGGTGCTAAATGTCTTCGGTGCGGCTTTTAGCAACGGACTAGGGCGAATGTGAAGTGTTAGGTCCTGCAAAGTTGAAACTGCATTGTAATTATACAATTGCCTTAGCAAGCAGTCGTTTAGAAGCGTCAGTAAGCCCAGCACTTACTCACGCTGCTCGTGGTTTCGACGCAGGAACGACGAGACTAGGTATGTTGGTTCTTAATGCGCAACTATTTACAAGATGTTAAAATATTGTAATCACCAGTCCTGATATTCTTATCATGGTCGAAAAAAAACAGCTTTATAATTCGATTAAGAAAAGAAATAAAACGTGCTTGTGCAAAAACAACATACAAGCACGATCATTTATTTATCATGTAAAATAAGCGAAATACAGACAGCACAAAAAGGCGCTTATTATCCGGAACACTAACACTAACCTGGCACGCAACACTTGATCGGCATCGTTGTCCCACCCAGCCACTTCAACTAAACAGTCCAGCACTCGAAAAGTAGCGCCGCACAGACGTACCCGATCACTCAGCTCGCACCGCGCAAGCGTTTCGGTACGCGAACGATGCCCTCTGTGGCACAGTGGCGCCGCGTCGCGGCAGCTTTGGGCTGCGTATGAACCTTTCCCATAGCTTGACGGCGGAGTTTCGTGACCAGAAAAAGACGGAAGGACTCTGATAATACATAGTGCCAGTACATGTTGATGCACATATATATTAGGGGCTCTGTTGAAATGGTTGTTTCAGCAGTAACGAAATATAACAGCCCCTAAACGTAACTGCCTGTTTTTTTCTTCAAATTTGTTGTTTAAAAAAGTTTCCCAAGCAATACAGAAACAGGCTGTAGGATTGTGGAATATGAGGTTTTAACGTCCCCAAGCGACACCGGTTTCTTTAACGTTTCTGACATCGCGCAGCACATGTGCCTGTCATAACACCCAATACCGTTTCCATTCATAAACCATCACCATAAACGCGCACCATAAATAGGTCTGTTCATTAGCCATGCACACAGCTCTTTGCACTACAAGTGTGTCCGGCCATCAGGGATATTCACACAGCGAAGGTCGATCCCGGCCGCGGTGGTCATATTCCGATGGAGGCGAAAGGAAAAGAAGGCAGATGTGTTGCGCGATGTCAGAGAACGTTAAAGAAACCGGGGCGGTATAAATTATTCCGGAGCACTACACTACGGCACCACTCATAGTCTGAGTCGCTTGGGGACGTTAAAAGCTCGCATTCCACAATCCTAGAGCCTGCTTCTGTATTGCCGGGGAAAAATTTTAATAGCAAAAACACGCAGTGACCTTTCTCGGCTGTTATATATCGTTACTGCGTAAACAACCATGCAGCAGAGCCCCTAATATATATGCGCGTCAACGCGTACTATGTATTAAATAACACTAACGAGCCCATTCTTCTTCTTCTTTCTGAGGTTTTACGTGTCAAAACCAGTTCTGATTATCAGGCACGCCGTGGTGGAGGGCTCCGGATCAATTTTCACCCCCTAGGGTAACACTAATGAGCCCAGCAGCCTAAGGCCAATTTTTTTTTCTCTTCTACTGCACCTCTAGCCAGGCTCAGCGTGCTACTACGCCCAACACTAACGAGCCCAGCAGGTGGGCGTAGTAGCACGCTGAGCCCTGCTACGGCCGCACTGGAATAGAAACGAAAATTGGTTGAAGTTTAACTCTTGTAAACTTAGTTATCACGAGCAAAAGGTCTGTTTGGCTTGGTATTGCAAAGACTGTGAACACAGTTTTTCGTTAATGCACACTTTCGCGCTTAGGTATGCTGCTCTATAACGTGCTAATCTGGCCTCCCTTTGCTCCGGTGTTTCAGCAGCCGGCTTTGCCTTTTGCATGAGATTTCACAGCCTGCCGTCTAGCGATATCTATACTGGATGATCGCATTCAGCCTGTCGCTTGCGCTGAAGCGCACGCACAGCCAGCTCGGCCGACGCGCTGCGCGACTTAGCGACCAAGCGCCGGCGAAGCAGCCGTTAAACCCTAGCCTAGCCAGCTGTGAACCAGTGTCGATTGGGTTGGTAATTTTCGCTTCCCATACGCTAAGCTTAGTAAACGCATAAATTATGGCATTGCATTATTACGTACCAGCAGGTTACACTGGTCGGTTTGAACATCATAACGTGTGTTATTGCGGACACGCGCATTTAAGCTTTGGCATGTGAACTAGCTATAATTGCAGGCGTAGTTCTGTTTCGGGTTTCTGCAATTGCATTATCGCAGGCGATCTTTTTCTTGCGTAGCCAGGTGGCCTAATCGTCCAAATTTGATGCGCAAGTTATCATTAAGTGTTTGCATTTATTAGCGCCGCAAGTAATCCCATGTAGTGTTCTAACCATGGAATCTTGAATTTTTTTTTTAATTCTCTACGTGCACTTCGAGAATTGAGTTCATTGCATTTCGTGTATGAAGTTTTTCGTAGGACTGTCTTGCTTCGAACAACGTTCTCGTGTGTTACGCACTTTCCTCTGTGTCGTGTGCAGCCTTGAGTATGTTTCTCGCTTTCCTATTCAATACGCTAAGTTCGCTAGCGTCCAAAGCCCAATATAGCACCAAGCTTGCATGGTGCGAAAACTCCCACGTCGCAGCAGCTCCGATGTGTCGGTTTGCGCTAGAAGCATAATTTTCCACTGTATGACTTGGAGATGACTAGTACACTCGTATGTCTTGGAGGTGGCCAGTACACTCGTTACTTTTATATGGAGCGAAGTTCTATGCCAGTAGCGAAATTTGGACCGCGTGATATCTCACCTAGAGCGTAGCAGTTTCCGCCGTTATTACACGCTGAAAAATCTGTGGTTTTCAATACGTGTGGCATTTCGTAATGTTGTGGAATTGTTCATGGTTTAACGCTGACAAAAAGATGACCTTTTTCGATATTCCCGTGTTCTGTAAGATTTCACGGTGAACATACGGGCACTGGACTCCTAAAGGGAACACGTCTTGTGTGACCGAGCCTACAGTTCAGCCTACTTGTTCAACAGTGCAGCAAAGAAAAGTGCGCTGTCAATCCGAACACGAAACTGAAGCGGAAATTGTACCGGAGCCAGAATTTAGGATGGCAGTGAATTCAAACTGATATTCCGGGAACGTGCCGAAATCTGAAACGAACTTCGCCCGAAAATAATTTATACACGGCTACTGGTTCGTAAAGAAACGGTTAGAGAAACGGGGCGATGCCGAATATAAAACAGCTTTCTTACCGTAGTCAGCACGCCCCAGCTTGCAGCCTGTTTCAAACGGAAATGCGGTGTGTGTGCGCAAGTTGAAAGAGATGCAGCGTATACACGCTGAGTACGGACAACTGCCAAAATTTCACCCAATCTTTTTTTTTTTCACCAAATGTAAACAAGGCACATAGATTAGTTGACAGAGCACAAGGAGGGCACCGGCGAGACCAACTACAAACCTCGTATAGATCACGAAAATCAAAATATTGAGAGTTCAGCAAGAATCACCGCCCAAGCACTCCGTACAGATGGTTAACCAGCGAAGCTGAAACGTGTGGCCCCGGCGTTTATCACTGGGTTATTCCCGACGGTTCATTAATGTCTTTCTCAATTATTGGTTACGTCTTAATGAGATAACACGCACGTTCGGCTACGACGGAGAAAACTACGTCACTGACGGTATGCCCGCAGTGAGCCGTTGTCGCATTGCGGCTTGCGATTCTTCAAAATTAAATTGCTTCAAAATTCAATCTCTCCGTCACGTACGACAATGAATGGCTCATACCCCTTAGGCAATGGCTTATACCCCCGTAAACGCGGCCTCCCATTTACGATTACAGGAGAGAGTGAAATTCTACGCTGGTAAGATGAGCGGCAACTCTGGGAGAAGACGAAAACGACGAACGCGGAAGCAGTGGGACGAGCGCGTTCGCGCGGTTGCGCCGAGGGGCGCCAATGAGCCAGCTGTGGAAGAAGACGACGACACTCGAGCGATTGCTGATGACGATAGTTTTCGGCATACAGGCAACAGACGGACGAATCGGCTAGACACACACAGCTTTGCTGTAAAATGTGCAGTGGTTCTAATTAAGGCAGATAAGCTAGTTTCGCCCCACATTAAGCCTAACATTTACCCCCGTTTCCACTGAATTGTAACTCTGTGCCAAGTACTGGCAAACTTTGCGGATAACGGTAGTATGACGCTCTGGAACACTTCGTTAAGTAATTTGCTACAAAGGCTGTCAGGTAGCCGATGTAGTTTGGCAGGAGTCAGTCGCTTTATATTCACAAGCAACATTTGCATGTTTTCGCAGAATCACCCGTTCTTTTCTCGTATCAAGTGATCGACTTTTTTTAGAGCTCATTCTCACAAATAATTCCAAGCCTTATCTGTGGACCACCACAGACATCTATTGCTCCATCCCCCATACTAACCTGTTTTAACCGCAGAACCGTCCATTTATATGACAGTATGACGCTGTGCGTTTTCTGTCATACAGTGGATTTTCAGCGTTTTTAACGTTTCAATTGATATTTACTTTTTATTTTCCTGGTCTACGATATATCTACCTGCAAAAGAAAACACAGCGTGTATTGGCGCTTGCATCGTTCTCATCCTCAGTGGCTTGAATTTATTACGTATTAGATTGACGCTCTCTGCTAAACTCGAAATGACGAAGGTTTCCATTGTTATGAGGTTCGCGGACTGTGTTTTTTTTTTAATATTTTTAATTTACTGCCCTTGTGTGGAAGAAAAGTAAGTTGTCATGTTATCGCTTACTATTAGGTGTGCCTCGTGCCCTTCGAAGCGACTTTTAAACGGACGCTGAACAGCAACACTGCATTTTTTGTTCTTTTTTCTATGAGAGCTGAAATTTGGGCGAGCTTGTGAGACTGCATACATCAAGTGCAAATGCACTCTGTTCTGTTTCCAAGACAACACCTTTGGAGATATGTCCAGCGAGATAAGAAGCCTCCTCCTCTTTTGTGCCATTCTTCACATTATGAACTTTTTAAGAAATGCATTGCTAATCTCTGCTTTAAGAATTCTCTGAAGAAGTCCGAAGAACAGTCCCGTTTTAAGCCCAGAGCAAGTGTCTTTATGACGCCCGTCAACCCAGGCTGTTGCGAGTATCCGTGACAAAGTATTCTAAAAGATTTTCGGAGGGAAAATAAGCAAGGCGCAAGTTCGGCGCCCACAAGTACTAAAGTAAGCGTGATCATTTAGCTTCACGTGGTATCTCAGAGGAAAAAGGTCCCTCAGCGTGCAAATGTTTGCGCGGTTCCTTCTGCTCGCAATAAGCATGGAAAACTTTGCAAGATCAATAATCTTAAGAAGGTACCAAGTCCCAGCTGCAGAGAAAGACATGAAGCTAACTTTTTCGATTGTGCGCGAGGTGTTGTGTACCAGTTCCCTTTGTCTTGCGACAAACATTAGGGCGGTCAAAGCCGGCGCTGTCTGAGCGACAGATTGCGCGAGCACAATTACACTGATAAAAGCAAAATTTCAGCTATCGGATTTCTTGCCTTGTAATTGGGAAACTTACGGCTGTACCATGACTTCGACATTTGTGCTGTTATCGAATATTACCATAATCAGCTGACAACGTCAAATAAAAGAATGTCAAGGCATCAGGACAATTATTGGCGTGTAAGCCTGCCGTATATGGTATTACCATGTGAAATAATGACGAACCTTGTTCAGCCGGATGGGGATAACACAAAGGATAACACAAAGTTCGAACGAATGTAGGATGGGATCTCGGATGTGTCGCCAGAAGTGAAGCTAAATGTAAAGAAAAACAAACAACGATGACATTTCGGGGCGCTCAGATTGTTATTCTTGCATGTATCTTCTTTCGTTGAAGCCGCATTCCCGCCATTATGAGGTCACGAATGGCGCGCCCGTATCTGCGTGACATATCGTTCTTCACGTGAATGTAGCGAGAAATGCTCACAAGATAGATGCCGACAGTTGCTTGGGAGACAAGCTAAGCTGCGAGGGGCGTAAAAAAGGTGTTTTACAGTGCAGTTGAAGAAGAAAACACGAAGTCGCGGGGTCCAATCTCGGCCGCAGCAGCCGCATTCGTTAATTAATAATGTTCCGCCTAGTTCCATGCCTATTTATATTGCAAAGACGTCGTCACAAAATTTTTTCTCGTTTAGAATCAATCTATTTCTTCATAGCAGTTCAGCGATTTTCCAGCGCTAGCGCTTCGGCGTCTCATGTACAATCGAACAAAAGGGTTATAAAGCTTCTTGCAATCGAATGCGGGGCGGAGGCTTTGAAAATTTTTGCAAAGAATTATTCACGTTGAGTCAATGCTGGCTAAGCGCAATGAAAACGTATATATTACCTTGCAAAACTCCAGGACCGCCACGACATCCGAGCCCATTTTGTGAGTGACCACTTCGTTGCGAATGCGGGTCTCCTCGGCTTCCACGTCCTCGTCCATCGTTCCGTGAACCGGCACTGGGCGGTGAACTTCCTTCTGCAAGGGTCATGGTTATTCAAACAGTCAGCCGTTGTCAACCACTCTAAACACCAGCACAGCTCGTTCTCATGAACATCTTTGTAAACGCTTCGAAACGGCTGCGCACTATATCGAGCCCGTCAATTGTCCAACCTGTCGGCTTCACTACAGAAGTACCGAAACACAGGTGTACGAACATGCACACAAGAATGGCAAAACAACCACAGAAAGTTGCTCAGATTTTAATTGTTCTAGGTGTCACCGCCCTTATATCGGTGTCATTGCCGCGAAGCGCACTGGATGCGTGTAGGCACTACCAGCGCGAGATGTAAAGCGCGTTTTAGAGTTCCCACAATATTTAAATATCGCTGTTGGTACTTTATAAAGTGCTCCTCCTAGAGCGGAACTGCCTGAAAATGGGGACGTTCTTCGCAAGAGAAGTCAAAAGGCCTATTTGACTATAGGATGGTAAATGTTATGATTTAGGTTTTTAACTGATTGATTACCTTAAGACGCATGCCGTATTTTACTATTTGTAATCGGAGACTTCGCGAGGAATATATGCATATGGAACGAATTCAGAGTATGAGACCTGCATCGAGATGTGCGTTCCCTAATTGTGCAGCGAATTGCACTGTTATTCCGCTTCCTCGGGCGGTCGGCCTTGGGGGGGACGGTCGCCCCCTGTGTGGAGGCCTCGTTACTCTTCTCTTCTTTTATAACCCTTACCCTTTCTTGTAGGCGGGTATTATTTCTTGAGGAAGTAATACCCGCCTCTTCGAACATCCTTGATCAAGAATTAGAATTGATATCTGCCACAGGTGATTTTTAAAGATGCTTCTGAGTGTACTAGCCTCCGTATCCACATTTCATTGACTCCGCAACAACACAACACAACACACACGGAGCTCGTTATACTTGTTTCATGATGTGCTCGATTCGCTTGATAGCCCAGCTTCATTCCATTTTGCTGTTTTTCTATATAACCACTTCCGTCCCTGCGATAGTTCTGTATGGAACACAGTATGTAAAGATAAAGCAAAAATAAATGCTGCTTAGTTTCACCGACCTATATCCAGCACCGACCTATTCGTTACAGCATGCCTGACGGTTCAAGGAAGAGCGTTTGCCTTCAGTGTGCCAAAATGCGCACTCGCCTGGGAGCCGAACATTTCCTGCAAGCGGTTAATGCCGCCGCCGTCGAGGTAAAGCAGCAGGATGGTGAAGATTATGCTCTCGACCAGCATCAAGAACACCTCGTCGATGTCGGATATGGACGGTGTGAAGTTCGGGATTTGCGTTGCTCCCGGTTGAAACTCCGGACAACAGTGCCTGACGAAGTCTCTGTTATTGCGGCGCTCTTCTTCGACCGCCACGCTGAAGCCTTCCGCCGGCTCCAAGCACACGCGCCGGTACGCCTCCAATGTCGCTGGGAGAAGCCATGACGAAAAGACGCATTTTGAGGATAAACATATTAATAAGCGTTCGTGAAAATCATTACTAATGAAGTTCACGCCGCCAGCAAAGTGATGATGCATGACGGTGGTCTACAGACAGCTCTTTGCATATTCTCGATCACAGGAGAAACAAAAAGGGAGAATTTAACTTGGGCGGGTAAGCTTCTTTTACCAGCCCAAGTGAATATCCCCCATTCCTTCACTTTCTCTTCTGCCATCTAATGCTTGCCATTTTTACAGCAAAGCTGTTCTAGCTAACCGTAAAAAGTGCCGCCTGCTGACGCAAAACCTTGCCGGGCTATGACGTCACTGCGTTGCCTAGGAACCACCTCGCGGATCGGCGTGTGCCTCGTCTCCTCTCCGTGCCGTGCACACGTTGCCTTGACATGGGACGCTAAGGATAGTTCATAAGGACTCGACCCAAGCTTCTTGAACTCTTATTGGTTGGCATCAACCTTATCGCAACCAATATGATCCTTATGAACTCTTATCAACCTTATCGGGCATTATTCAATCATTATCAACCCTTGTAGATCCTTTTCAGCTTTATGACTTTATCGAACCCTTACCAACCCTTAAAGGTGCTTCTTAAGCTTATCAGAATAGCTCCGACCATTATAAGCCCTTGTCACGCTTTAGCACCTTATCCATCCGCGCCGAACCATTATCAACTGTGATGAGAGCCATTATAACACCTCACCACTCCTTATCATCCTTATCAACTCATTGACTGCGTATCAGTCTATGTTGCGCGAAGTGAAGAACATGTGCCCTCATAAAACGAGGGCGTTTCGGTCGGTGAAGGAACGGCCCAACGGAAGGCGAATCCCGCGACCACCGAAACGCATCGGGAATGTGCCGTGTTTAGCATTAAATTTTAGCTAAATCGCAAACTTTCTGATGTCTGCAATGCCCCAAGACGCCTCTACATGTGGCCCTAAGGATGGCTTTTATGCCAGCATCACAAACGATTTCAAGAAAGCCTGCATAGAAACTGTTTTCTTCTGGGTGTATATGTAGGTCGGTAAGGCACTCGATTTTAAGCGTGGGGTCATAGTTGCGAAATTCACTACTGCCAACGTTTCAAGCGAAGCTTGCTCACAAGTATCGGCGGTGGGGGTGGTGGTGTCCCACTGAAAAGAGGGCCGATCCTGGTGATAGTGCAGACAGGATTCAAGCTCAATGGCACATGCCGGGACAAAAAAGAAAGAGAGAGGGGAAAGACAGAGAGAGAGAGACAAAGGAGAGAGAGAAAGAGAAAGAAAGAGAGAGAGAGAAAGAAAGAGAGATATAAAGAAAGAAAATCACCACGAAGGTCACATACACACACGAAAAGCTTCGCTTACCCCCATTTTCTCGACATGGGAAGGGCTGGTGATTTGTTCCTTTCAAAATCTGATGTAGAACTCCACTTACTTGAGCGTATTTCGGCATTTTGTGTTCAGTTTCCGGCGTGTTTCGGCCTGTGTCGTCACATTATTCAGCTGGCATGCTATACACCGTACGAGCCCTGGCACGAGGCTGACATCCCCAGCTCTAAATAAGCTTTCGGGTGCGTTTACCACACACTGTGCCACTTAATTCGATGATTGCTGGCAGCCGTGCCCTAAAATAAGTAAGGGTACTTATTTTAATGCAGTCGAGGAACATCAGCACACTTTTGCTTTATGCTGAAACTCTGCTTCAAACAAATGCAAAGTTATTCAAGTGACGGTCCAGAATGTAGTAGCACACATACTAACGCGGATACAATGCATTTGACATTTTCTACCTAGATTAGCTCAGTGCTGGCACGCCACCATCACAAGCCAATAGGCCGCTACTGCTACGCTCAAATAGCGTGCTGTTATTGCCTTTATCGCCGCTACCCTAACAGTGATGAGTAACCTTTGCGACACAATAGGCTATTTGAGAATAACGGCCCCCATTCATAGGGGCCCCAAACGATTAGCGTTTCGCCACAGTGCATGCGCCTGAACCCAAAGGGTACCTTTGGTTTGGGTTTCTAAAAACATTTTTAACAATGTCAGCAATAGTGTGGGTGCCCCAAACGCCCCAAACCTCTTATGTGCCGTCTCAACATCGCCGCGACCACCTTAAAAACGCGTCAACGGCTTCTCATTGAAAATAATAAACGCTCAGGTATGCTTTTCAAGTTGTGAATTATTACAGTTGCATTAATTTATAATTTTTCTCCTGCGGCATTTTATTTTCCTTTTCCTTCTGCGTGCAAGACTGGTGTCGCAGTCCCGTGACTCTGACGCATGTCAGAGTCACGCAATTCTAAAGCACCATCCCGCGGCGCAGACCGCGATCGTAAAGCAGTAGCTTCTTGGGGCCCGCTAAGCTGTAATTCCGTATTCTAAACCTCCCTAATACTTTTTCACCCTTGGAGATCGGCTGATTGCATCTTTACTCGTTGCAGTCGCAATTTAACAAAGCACAGCGCAATGATATACTGCTTCAAGAGGTGACAACAGCGAAAGCGTGCATTTGACCACGTAGTATATTGGAAGCTGAAAGGGTTCTCGACGCATTCCTTCCTCGAATTGAGCTCCACACGGCGCAAATATTTGGCCCCAACAACTAGCGGAGAAAGAAAGGGAGAGAATATTTTGGAAGGTCACGAAGAAGAGAGGAAGTGAACGGAGTCCGAGAGCGCGCTAGAATGCTGAGTGCCTGTTATTGCTGGGACATTAGTTGGCCGTGCCGAAGGCATTGCAAGATAGGAGAGTCGGCGCTCCTGTATATTCTACTCCCTGCTCGCAGCTATCGATATCACCTCCACTGAAACTTCTGCAATGAGCCATCAATTTGAAATGTTATGCTAGCTGTCTTGGATGCTTTGAGCATTGAAAGATGGTAGACTCCACACGGACGCCAGTCACCTGGATCCTTCTTTGGCACAAGACATTCGTAGTTAAGCCAAACTAGAGAAGTTTTGAAATTTATATGATGAAATCACTTTCTGCATAAGAGCACTGCAGGGCCTTTGAGTTTCACCAAACGAGTTCGCTGCTGGTCTCCGACGCATCATCATGGCTTTACCACATGACCTTGGGATACCGTACCCTCATTGGGTCAAAGAGGTTTCGTCGAACCACGCCTACACGGCAGCGATTATAGAAGACAATTCCCAGCAAGTGAAACATCTTATGACCTCCCTACGAATTCAAGTAGAGGTGATGGAGGAAGGCGGTCTCGACTAAGGCAGCTCATCTGCATGGAAGCGACATTATCATCGTGAATCGCCACCTTTGGAGCTAACGAAACCAGCCTTCTTCAGCGGCTCTATCAACTGAAGCAAGATCGCCGTACACGAGTACTCACCTCCTGTGCAATGCGTTGAACCATACATTCAGGAATGTTCCACGTCGCTCACATCAGAAGAAAAACGCAGGAGGCTTCAGGCGTGCAGGCGCGTTGCTTCCACTACGCCAATTGCAACCAAGTCGCTAGTTAATGTCGAAGGGCCACAAATTTGCGATGCGCCCGCTGTGCTGGACAACACTTGACGTCGCTGTACCACGTCTCTACTCAGGTCACGACCAATCAAAGCCTCAGGGCAACACTTCCGCACCATTCGTGCAACGCACAGGCGGACCGGTGTCCATCATCAAACCACCGCGAACAACATCTGTGTCTACGAGTGGTACCGGCCTCATGTCCGTATTCCTACAGAGAGGCAGAGCTTGGGCTGTCGCACCAGCAACGTCAATTTTCCTGCGGTTCCTGCTAAACACCGGCAGTCAGTGCACTTTCCTTCGGCAGGACTTTCCTCGAGGACTTAGTTAGCCTGTTCAAGATGTGAGGCGCATCACACTATTCACCTTCGGGAAAACGCATCACCCTGTGACCCTTACATGTAACCGAGTGTTCGTCTCACTCCGAACCTAGCACAGTAACAACAAGACCACGATAGTAGATACCCTATAACTGCCAGAAATATCTGAGGTAACCAGTCTACCAGCGGATGCCGCGATCGTCACCACGGTGACGCACCACGCTATATTCCCGGTGATGCACGACCCGAGACGACAATTTTCTGAGAGGACGAGATCAGCATCCTGATAGGCTCCGACTTCTACTGGGACGTTGTAACCGCACAGATAACTCTACTATCACCACGGGTTATGGTAGTATAAACCCTTTTTTTTTGGGGGGGGGGGGGGTTTCCAGGGAACGCCCCACGACTTATACTAAGGTTCCACTGCACAAACCACATGACTCTTCTTTGCTGTCGGAGAGCCTACGGTAAACGACTCCTTACTAGACGTGGACATCTCTTCCATGTGGCACGTCGAAGTAGTTGGGGTGCAAGATAATCCTTAAGGTAAATATGACGCCCACGTGGCTGTTGAGGACTTCGAACGCCATGTTTTGAATAGCCAGGTCTTGACTGCCAGCTAGAACTTCGCCCTAGCTAGGCTGAGGCTTTTCATGCAGCTTCGACACCTTAAGGAACAACCAGATCTTCTCGTCGAATATGAGAAGACGATCGAGGCTTTATAGAATCAGTTAAATATGGAGGCACTACGCTCACCTGAGTGCCTGTGTCGATAACGAAATCTATGCCCGAAACCTTTTTCATCATAGTCAGCAAGCGGACAGCTCGAAAGGCCGGGTCACCTGCGGCTGTCAATGATCCCACCAGTCATTTCCCGACAATTTGCAGGGTGGCGTACATTTCCTAGCATGCCGTACGTAGCCCAGGTGGTAACAGATTTGCTAGCGTTGACGATCTTGCGCGTGTGTCGCGAGAAGACGGCGAAACACGTGGACTGGAACAATGCTGGCACTGTCTAGATGCGGGAAGGGATTGGATGACCGAAATGAGATCGTCGATGCGCGCCTCGAGCTGTGTGAGCGCTCAGTTCTCAGGCGTGGTCCCAACGGCAGAAACGAAAGGATTGGCAGCCTCGTAGATGTTGTCAGCGAGTTTGGCCAGGTGGTCCAGCGTCGCGTCGTCAGAGTCGGCAAAGATGAGGTGAACAGGTTGCGCTTGGCGTTGCAAGAAATGTTCCCTGGGCAGAGCGCCGTTCGCCCAGGAACTGCCGCATCCGGTGGAACATCTGGGAAGAGCGCCTGTCACCGAGCTCTTCAGTGGTGGAAAACGTGGGCGGGCGCGTTCCGAAAGGCACCGTACGTGTCAGGGTCTTTAGCTTGAAGCGCTCATAGGGGTTTTCACCCAACAGCTGGACGATGACGTCGGTGCGCTCGTTCACCACCACTAATGATAGTCACTAGATCACTTTGTAGTACCTGATCGTCTGCGAAGCCATCCGGTGGAGGCGGAATTTCGTTTCGGCCTGTAGAAAACAGATTTGAGGATTTTGCGTCCAAAAGTGTGGCAACGAAAATCGCAGCTCCGGAGAATCGAGGAGACAAGAGCTTTACACGCTCAAACCCAGAGAATAGTTACTCGTGCGAACGAAAAGACGGCCAGCATGTAGACTACAGAAGTGATAACTGAGCACCCGCGCACTGCATTCCTAGATTGCTGTGACCTACAGTTACCAACCACTGGCATCCGCGCTTATATGGGCGCTACAGTTGCATTGTGGTGTACGTGGAGGCGCTTTGGTTTTGGTCGTGGTTCCAGTTCTGTTGTAGGCCCCAACTGTTCTCTGTAGTTCTTATATGCTTTGGTAGCTACATTCATCAGACTACTGCACGTTTCTCGGTGTAACTCTAAGAAGTTAAAAACAACGTGAAGGACAAAGAAGTGTGTGATTTAGTGTGCTGCTGCGGTAGGCAAGCGGACAAAACCCACCTCACGATGGCTGCCGACAATAATGCGTTAGCACTGAAAAAAAAATAGAGCCAAACAACGTATTGTCACCTTGGGAAACGAGTTATGCATAAGGGGTGCACTGCAGCGGGACTCCTCTTTCACGCTTCCCTAAAACACAACACATAATGCATATACAGACCCCGGAATGTGCATGGAGTACCCAAAGATTGCTAACCCATCCAAAACGGCTATTTCTTCAAATGCTCCGCGGCAGGTTTTGACGTTGGAACGGTGACAATGGTTCCAATTACCTAGGCTTCAAATGCAGCGAGTAGAATGCGAGCGCCATTGGCTGACGGAAGGTGGCGGTTACTCTATGAGCCAGCTGTAATAAAACCTACCACGAACCAAGCAACGTCGTGCTAACTCTGGAAACATCGTACGTACGGTGTGCCGTTCCCAGGATTCAAGACGAAAGCAGGGAGAGATTGGAAACAGAGCAGATTACTTGGGAAGACTAATTATGTAACGAAAAGTTCTCTCAACTTTTTGCTTTCTATTCTCTATACCTGTCACTATCAATCTGGCTCAAATCTCAAGCGTCATTCCTCTAGGGGTCAGAGCAGTGCGGAAGAGCATCGCATGGGCTCCTGCTTTTCTCGCCAATTTTTCCGGATACCGGCGTTTATTCATCGAAAATGTGGCATCGACGCAATGCACATGGGAGGTAAAGCCGGAGGATATGAAATTTATGTGCAGTCCATGGAATTACCGTCATTTTTGTCGTTTGAAGGTTTCACGCCACGCTAACGGAGCTAACTCTACAAGGGTAGGCTGCCCGCCGAACGCGCGTGACCCGTGAATCGTGAGCGCTCGTGAACCGCGGCTCCCTCTCTTTAAGAGTGACTTGGCGCCGTCGCCGAGTACCAGTGGATGGCGCATCCAACATAGCAAAACAAAAACTGCGCGAGAATTGAGCCGGAAATACAAGGGCATTGAGATGCAAGTCCAGATGCCACAAGAGCAACACAGGCAAGCGGAATGGACGCCTGATGAGAGCAGGGAAAATGCAATACACATGCAGCGAAAAATCACACAGGGGGGAGAGGAGAGGAAAGAAGACTCAGGCGCATATGAAATCCATAGCCGACGAAGCGGACCATGCAGCGTCCGTAGCAAGCCGCAGCAATAAAACCTACCCCTGGAAACATGCCACATTATAGAAAAACGAGTCTTCAGCCTTTGCCAGTGGATGACACGAAGTTCGTCTACAGAACGAAGGCGGGATTACAAATCTCTAAGTGGACACTGGTGACAGCGACACATCCCATCGGCTGACCTAGCAAGTTGTCTGACGAAGGCTTCTACGAAAACATTCGGATTCAAGTGCAGCACGTCGAGAACATAATCATCGCAAGTGCACCAAACATAGACATAGGGCGCAATATGCTCCTCAAGATCACCAGTATCTTGCTTGGAGGGTCCATTTACGAAGTTGAAGCAAATGTCAAGACACCAGAAGGCATCAGCAGAGGCGCAACCTAGAACATCATGACCAGTGTCCTGCTTGGAGAGTCCATTTACGAAGTTAAAGTAAATGTCAGGACACCATACGGCATCAGCAGAGGCGTAATCTAAAACAACCCTCCAGGCAGTAGTGAACAAGAGCTACTAAAAGGGCTACGATTATTCGCAAGACACAAGGTTATCGCAGCGTGCATACTGATATCTTCAGCGGCACTTATTTACTTCGATGGACCACACGACCCATGCAGCATCATATATCAGTGCAGTGAATACTGCTGCAAACCATACAGGAAATCCCTGCAGTAGTGTAGAACCTGCGGAGAACACCGGCACCGTTAAGATATCTCCCGAAACCCATCATAAAGTTAAGCTATAGATGTGGGATGGAAAATCAACCACAAGAACATGACGGCCAACCCAGATGTAAAATATGCCAACAACCATATTGAGACACTGATACAGCGGGCAAGGAGTGCCGACATAAGCTAAAACCAGATCCGCCACTGTAAAATATCAGACTGCATTAGTAAATGAAGATCCAAGAACAGCAGCATAGATGGAACTCAAATTCAGACTCCGACTTCCCCGAACTATCCAAATCAAACAGTACCTCACTATTCATTAAATGAAGACCGAGAAGTGACTCCAAATCAAGAGACGGACGAGGAAATGCCAGACCCCAGTCAAGATCACGGTCTTGATACTGTGCCCCCCCACCCACAAACGCGAGTCACATATGCAGACGCTGCAGGAGACACACGAGCACAAAAACCCAAGGAAACCGAACGAGAACTGCGAGCCCAACTCCAAAATCAGGAAGCCCTCTATGACAAGCTCACACAAACCTGCAAAGAACACGACACCGCGATTACAGCCTCCAATCCTCAAGGAATCCCAAACATCCCACCGCCCCTTATGGAAGGAAGAATCAAGAAAAGAATAACAATGGTGGTGCGAAAGCAGATACAGGAGGTCATGACCACTTTTGCAAAGGCTATAACACAACAGCTCCAGCAACATATCACAGCTCAACTGGCCCCTATCCATGCTACCCTCAAAGAACTCAGTAACATCGCGTCCTATGCCAAGCAAAACAACATAACGAAATCCACAGTAGAAAAGCTACTCCACAACGCCGACATGGCTCGCAAGAAAGCACGTAAAGAATTCCACAATGCGGCCAGACCAGAATGCATGACCCGGGGCGAACACGATAGGCAGGCAAGATGTTGGGTAATATAAAGAGGAGGTTCCCACAACCCCAATGAAGGTGTGGCAATGAAACTGTAACACTGTTCGAACCAGAAAACAAACCTCCAGGAACTGACCAACCAAACTACCAGACATCATCGCTGCTCCAGAAACTTATAATACCAATCTCCGCATACAGGAATACGATACACACTCCGGATCCCATAGAATAGCCAACCTGACGAAGAAACATCTAGCCACAATGCGGGGATTAACCGTAGAACACACCTTCGTGGAAGTGCAACGTGAGAAGAGGACACACCAAAGCCTATACGTCCTATGCTTATACAGCCGAACCTTCGTTAAATCGCGAATTTTGTTAATTCGAAGTTTTAAAGTTTCAGCATTAACAACAACTTGACAAATTCCGAGAGTATTCCTGATGGATACCTTGTTAGTAAGCACTTATAGACAAATCGGAAGAAGGTCAGGTCATAATACCCCAGTGTGTGCGGTGCACATCGCGCTGCGAGTAATGCATCGACCTGTCTTACGGCATCCGAGATTTGCATGTGTTGCTTCGCGCGGCGTGGTAAATCTTGGGCCCCATAGATGGCCGCGTTTAGTGCCCACAGCGGACCCGCACAAATTAGAACGAAAGTGTAAGGATATGCAGATATTTGTCCTGAATTAAAAAAAAGTCAGTTTCGCCAGAAAGCCGGAGCATTGATGGCGATAGCGAAGAAACAACTACTCGAAGTAAAAAAAATATTGTTACGGGGAGAACATATATACAATGGTTATATTTACAAGGTAAGGCTCACAACGCTACAGCAATCGTTTAGGAGAGCGCGTGCACACCAGAAAGCCACGCTGCCGTCGTCGTCATCGTCCAAGCACCGACCACAGGATCGCCGCTCGTGACATTACCCGCCCGCGGCAGAAGCACCGTCCCGGTGCAATTAGGGCCCGGGCCGAGAGTGGTACGGTTTAAGGCGCGAGACATGGACTATGTCAATCGCGATTGTTGCAGAGGCCGACTTAGGATTTAGCGGAGCGATTTCATAGGTCACATTAGTGACTTTGCGTACGACGCGGTAAGGGCCAGCATTACGGGAGATGAGTTTTTTGCATACGCCAACGCGACGTGACGGGAACCACAGCAAGACGAGCGATCCTGGAGGGAAGTTCACCTTCCGGTGTCGGCGGTCATAGAGACATTTTTGATTGACCTGTGAAGCCGACAAGCGATCGCGGGCAACCTGACGGGCAATTTCAGCACGAGCAAGAGCATCACGAGCATAGGCAGAGGATGTGTCTGCGTGAGGATGGAGTATGGTGTCCATAGGCAATGGTGGATCGTAGCCAAACAGTAGATAAAAAGGTGTGTAGCCAGCTGTGTCGTCACGAGAAGAGTTGTAGGCGAAGGTCACAAAAGGCAAGTTAATGTCCCAGTCTCGGTGGTCCTCAGACACGTACATAGCAAGCATATCTGTGAGAGTACGGTTGAGGCGTTCAGTAAGGCCGTTTGTCTGTGGATGGTACGCAGTGGTGAACTTGGAATTGGTCGAGCAAGAACGAAGAATGTCGTCGACTACTTTAGACAGGAAGCAGTGGCCGCGGTCCGTGATTAACTGACGAGGAGCACCGTGGCGCAGGATGACGTCGTGAAGAAGGAAATCGGCTACATCAGTAGCACAGCTGGTGGTAAGTGCTCGTGTAACAGCGTACCGCGTTGCGTAGTGAGTAGCGACTGCAACCCATCTATTGCCAGTGGTTGACATGGGGAAAGGCCCTAGAAGATCGAGTCCCACCCGGAAAAATGGTTCATCAGGGATATCGAGGGGCTGAAGGCTGCCAGCAGGGAGTAGGGCAGGAGTCTCGCGTCGCTGGCAGAGGTCACAAGCCGCAACGTACTGTCGCACAGAACGGTAGAGACCAGGCCATAAGAAGCGCCTACGGATGTGATCATACGTGTGGGACACGCCTAGGTGTCCGGCCGTCGGTGCATCGTGAAGCTGGCTCAAAACAGTAGAGCGAAGATGAGCGGGAACAACAAGTAAGAGCTCAGCGCCGTCCGGCCGGGCGTTGTAGCGGTGTAAGGTGTCGTTGTGTAGCACAAACATCCGTAGGGAAGGGTCAGGGTGTGGTGAGTTGAGACCGTCTATAATAGGCCGCAAAGATGAGTCGCGGCGCTGTTCGTCAGCTATGTGGACGAAGTCTGGAATGGCCAGAACAAAGGTGTCAGGTTCATCTTCCAGTGTATCAGGGCGATCGACCGGGTATCGTGACAAACAGTCAGCGTCTTGGTGAAGCCGTCCAGCTTTGTAGAAAACAGAAAATGAGTACTCTTGCAAGCGGAGTGCCCAAAGGGCCAAAGCGACCAGTGGGGTCCTTGAGCGAGGAAAGCCAGCAAAAGTGCATGGTGGTCTGTAATTACTGAAAAGTGCCTGCCATACAGGTACGGGCGGAATTTTGCGATGGTCCAGACGAGAGCTAAGCACTCGCGTTCTGTGATCGAGTAGTTTTTCTCCGACAGCGAAAGAAGTCGGCTTACATAGGCGACCACGCGGTGGAGGCCGTGCTGCTGTTGTTCAAGGACGGCGCCAATACCGTGGCCACTCGCGTCGGTACGAACGTCCGTGCTGGCTGATGGGTCGAAATGTGCTAGAACAGGTGGGTTCGTTAGGATGGCAACGAGCGATGAAAAGGCGTCCGCTTGGTCACGACCACAAGTGAAAACGACGTCCTTCTTGAGTAGGCCAGTTAGAGGGCGGGCCACTTCCGCGAAGTTCTGGACAAAACGACGCAAGTACGAGCACAGGCCAAGAAAACTGCGGACGTCTTTGGCCGACCGTGGAGTAGGGAACTGACTAACCGCGCGGACTTTGCCAGGGTCTGGCTGCACGCCTGCAGCGTCAACAAGGTGGCCGAGTACGCAAATTTGACGGTGCCCAAAGCGACATTTCGACGAGTTAGGCTGAAGAGGAGCACGGCGAAAAACATCAAGGACGGTGGACAGGCGAGTGAGATGGTTTTCAAACGTAGTCGAAAAAATGATAACAACGTCCAGGTAGCAAAGTTATATGGATCACTTGGTGCCTCGAAGAAGAGAGTCCATCATGCACTCGAAAGTAGAAGGGGCGTTACATAGGCCAAAAGGCATCACTTTAAATTGATAGAGGCCATCAGGGGTCACGAAGGCCGTCTTCTCGCGGTCTTGGTCCTCTACAGCGATTTGCCAGTATCGTGAGCGCAGGTCAATGGAAGAGAAATATCTGGCGCCATGCAAGCAGTCCAATGCGTCATCAATACGCGGGAGAGGATACACATCCTTCTTGGTAATCTGGTTGAGGTGGCGGTAGTCTACACAGAATCTCCAGCTATTGTCCTTTTTCCACAAGTACGACGGGAGAGGCCCAAGGACTGCATGAGGGTTCAATTATGCCTTTGCCCAGCATTTTCTCCACTTCGTGTTGGATGACAGCACGCTCCGGAGCTGACACACGGTCAAAGTCAAAGATATCCTGGTAGGAAACCAGCACGCGGCGAAGGGCAGTGGACTGTGCCGGAGCAAGGTCTCCTGATATCATGCGGGCGAAGTGGTCGCAGGACGAACCTGACTGCGATGACGGCGGTGAAAAATCCGGTGGAGGTTCTGTGGTCAGGGCAGAAACCGTGTGGCCGGTCAATGGGGTCAGATGAGCGAGTGATATGCCGCGAGGAATAACTTGCGTCTAGTAGCCAAAATTGAGGATGGTAGAGCAGGTGCCGTTGTTTGTAACTGTCACCACCGTATAGGGGAGCGTGACGTTGCGCGTCATGGCGACCTCAGTAATAGGGCAGGCAACGTAGTCGCCGTCGGGTAGGGACGGAAAGGCTGAAAGCTGGACGTATATTGCGGCTTGCGGAGGCACACGAAGAAACTCGACGGAGTGTTGGCGGGGTGGGCCGGCATCAACGTTGTTGGAGCACGAAGGAAGTTCTAGCCGGAGAAGGCCCGCGGAGCAGTTGATAAGGGCAGCGTGTGTGGACAGAAAGTCGATTCCCAAGAAGAGGTCATGGGGGCACTGTTCTAGAACAGCAAAAAGAACAGATGTGTGGCGACCAGAAATGGTGAAGCGTGCAGTGCACATTCTAAGTACGGCAGGTGTACTTCCGTCGGCTACTCGGACGGTAGGTGAAGTCGCGGGCGTCAGCACTTTCTGGAGACGGCTCCGGAGGCTCGAACTCATTACAGAAATTTGTGCGCCGGTATCAACAAGAGCGGTAACTGCCACACCATCAACCAGAACTTCAAGAAGGTTGCATCGGGTATGAGGGACAATCAGAGGATTTTCAGGCCGGGTCGTAAATGCAGCGTCACCTCCGGGGGCGGCACTGGCTAGTTTTCCCGAGAGGCGGTCAAAGGGAGACCGAGAGCGGCGAGGTTGGGGCGAGCGGGACTGACGGCGCTGGGGCGATGGTGAGCGGCTGATCCGGTTTTCCCTAGGAGGACGTTCAGCACTAGAGGCCTCAGGACGGAACGACGGGGCATATGGTGCACGGTCCGGGTGATTGTAAGTGTTTGGTCGATAGAACGTGGGCCAGCGGCTGCGGCAATGGCGGGCGATGTGTCCAATCCTAGAGCACGTGAAGCAGATGGGGCGCTCGTCAGGTGTGCGTCAATCGGCTGGATTTCGATAACGTGGCCTGAAGGTCGTGTTCGGTCTTGCAGCAGCGACGACAGGGGCGACCGGGTTGGTAGCAGCATGATCGTTATCAAAGGTGGGTAAACTGCCCATATTCGTAACCTCTTGGCGAAGCACGGCCTGAATTAGCGAAATTGGAGCCAGGTTGTTGCTTTGCATACCGTCATGAGGGTTACCGGGTGCCATGGCCTAGAGTTCTCGACGGACGATCTTGTTGACCTTTTCTGGAGCTTGTGCTTGCCGAAGCGTGGCTAAGCCTTCACATGAGGACGTGGCAGCCGTATTGGGAAGTCAAGCGGTGAGTTATACGTTGACTTTTGGCCAGCTCAAAACGACGACATTCAGCGATGACCGACTTCACTGTAGAGCAGTTCTTACACAGTAGCAGATTGAATGCGTCATCGGCTATGCCTTTCAGTACGTGGCCCACTTTGTCCGCTTCAGGCATATCCTTGTCGACCTTGTGGCACAGAGAGAACACGTCCTGAATATACGAGATGTACGGCTCTGTGGACGTCTGAATACGAATTGCGAGCTCCTGCTTGGCCGCTAGTTGTCGTTCGATAGGTCTCCCAAATAGATCGCGTAATTTCCGCTTAAAGACGTCCCAACTTGTCAGATCTGCCTCGTGGGTCTCGAACCAGAGTAGCGCAAGCATTATCGTCGGGTCCCACTTGTTAGTGCGGCTGACGCGCTCATACATTGCCAGCCATTCATCGACGTCCAGGCCGCTTGTGCCGTTGAATGTCCAGGGGTCACGAGTGTGCAAGAGAATGACCGGTCACGGGCCTTGCTCACACTGGGTCGCTTGGTCGGTCATTGTGGTGGCAGCAACGCGCCGTCCGCTGCGCAGATCCAGTTCCCGGTGTTGTAGCGAGCGTACCCCGCACCTCCACCAAAGATGTTACGGGGAGAATATATATACAATGGACATATTTACAAGGTAAGGCGCACAACGCTACAGCAATCGTTCAGGAGAGCGCGTGCACACCAGAAAGCCACGCCGTCGTCGTCGTCCAAGCACCAACCACAGGATCGCCGCTCGTGACAATATTCACAGATATCTCTCGATAACCACGAACTAGCAGTCTATGACGAGCGGTCAGCGTCTCGACGACGACTACGATGTTGCGCCTCGGCTGCTCCGAGCGTTCGAGCTGAGGCGAGAGTAGAACGGTGACAAGACGGCAGGAACGACGGCAAGAGCAACAGCGTCTGTGATAGTGCATAAATAAATGTGGCCGACCAAACGCCATCACGTCTTCCCACAAGTGGTGACAAGTGGTGACCCTGGACTTCCGACGGCAACGCGCCACCTGCTCGTTCCTTCGCCAACGCACCGAGTGTCCACGGTAAATACCTTCAGCCTCGTTCATTCCGGCTGATCATGGACACCACAACCAACATTGACGTCACACCGAATCCCACGGTACCCGAACCTGTCGTCGCTACACTCAAGCTACCGGAGTTTTGTCAGTTGGATTTAGAACTCTGGTTTCTGAGCGTCTAGCCTCTCTTCCGACGACATCGAGTAACATCGCAAACAGCAAGGCACGACTTCGTCATCGGTGCTTTACCACCTGCTGTCATCGCCATCGTAAGGGACATTCTGCGCTCTCCGCCTCCTGACACACCCTACGACACTCTTAAAACAGAGCTTATATGCCGGACAACCGAGTCGGTACAGCGTAGGCTGCAGCAGCTACTCACCGCGGAGGAGCTCGGTGACCGAAAGCCCACGGAGCTTCTGCGTCGCATGCGGCATCTGATTGGGGACGAGTCTGCTGCATTGGACGCATCCATTCTACAGGAGCTCTTCCAACAGCGACTGCCACAGCAGGTGCGGATGATCTTGAGCGCGTCCTCCACAGGAACCCTCCACTCACTGGCACAAATGGCCGACAAAGTTATGGATGTCGGCACCCCGGCCATATCTGGAATCGAGAAACAACGTGACTCTTCCCTCTTTGCGCCGGTCTGCGAAGACCGCTTGGACCGTCTCCTTCAAGCTAACGAGGAGCTCAACCGAAAAGTGGACCAGCTGGCCGCTGAACTCAGCTCACTCAAAGCAGACCACCAAGGCAGTGCGTAACGACAGCGACACCAAGCCGCGACAAATCACCAAGTCTGCCTCGCAGCGTCTGGTGGTACCACCGCCGATACGGAGCACGCGCTCGTCAGTGCAATCAGCCATGCCAGTTTGCGGCAAACACACGGACCACGCACTGACTGGCGGCCAGTGTTTCAGGCCCGCCATACAGCCGCCTATTCCACGTCACTGGTCTCGTCACGAAAGTCCGGTACCTCATCGACACAGGTGCCGAAGTGTGTGTCGTTCCTCCTACGCTGGAGGACCGCGGCCGACGTCAGACCACGCCGCCTGTCACTGCTGTCAATGGTTCAACCATAAGGACCTTCGGACACAGGTCCGTTACGCTTGACATTGGCTTGAGACACACGTTTCGATGGATTTTCTTAGTCGCTGACGTGCGTGTAGGATTCATCGGTGCAGATTTTCTTTGGCATTTTAAGCTTGTGGTAGACCTACGACATAGCCGTCTCCTGGATCCTGAGACCCACCTAACAGTTCAAGGCGTGACATCAAGTTTACCACCTTTGCGTCTCGTGCAAGCTCATGCCAAAGTCTCTCCGCCGTGGTCTACACTTCTGGAAGACTTTACCGATCTCTTCCGTGGTCCATATCTTGAAGACCCGGTACGCCACCATGTCAGTCACCGCATTGTGACAGTAGGAGCGCCGGTGTTTGCACGTGCTCGTCATCTCGCTCCTGACTGTTACAAGATCGCAAGGCAAGACTTCCAGCATATGCTTGAGCTCGGATACGTCCACCCCTCTTCTGGTGCCTGGTAATCACTGCTACACATGGTCCCCAAGTCATCAGGTGACTGGAGACCGTGCGGTCACTATCGCGCCCTCAACAATATGACGGTACCGGACCGCTACCCGATACCACACATCCAGGACTTCACGGCATTGCTGCACGGTTGCACCGTATTGAGCAAGATCGACTTAGTGAAGGCATACCACCAAATACCTGTCGAGCTTTCTGACGTACCGAAGACTGCCATAACACCTTTTGGCATGTTTGAATATATACGTATGCCGTTTGGTCTACGAAACGCCGCACAAACCTTTCAACTGTTCGTGGACCAGGTTGTTCGTGGTTTGACGTGCTGTTTCCCGTACATCGACAACATCCTCGTCTTCATCACCTCAGAAGCGGATCATGAACTTCACCTGCGTCAGGTTTTCACGCGGCTCCGCACGTACGTACTAGTCGTCAACGGACCGAAGAGCGAGTTCGGATTTTCTTCACTAGACTTCCTTGCCCATCGCGTGGATTCCCGTGGGATCTTTCCACCAGCCGCGCGTGTGGAAGCTATATTACAGTTTCCACGACCAACTACGAAGAAACTGCATGAATTCCTCGGGCTTGCCAACTATTACCGGCGGTTTATACCCCACTGCACTGCTATTATGCACCCGCTACATGCACTTCTGTAAGGTCCAACGAAGCCGACAGCTTCCATCTCCTGGACAGGCTATACCCAGACAGCTTTCAGTCTCATTAAGGAAGCGCTCGCCAACGTAACACTCCTCGCGCACCGAAAGTGCGACGCCAGCACGTCACTCACCGTGGATGCCTCGGACGTCGCCATTGGAGCAATCCTGCAGCAGTTGGTGGATGGAGTTTGGCAGCCGATGGCTTCCTTTTCTCGGAAGCTCTCACAGACCGAGCGCCAATACAGCACATTCGGTCGCGAACTACTGGTGGCCTATTTGGCTGTCAAGCACTCTGGTCACTTCCTCGAAGGTCGGCCATTTCATCTCCTCACCGACCACAAGCCGCTCACGTGTCTTTCGACCGCTGCCAACTCTTCCCACACTCCACGTGAGATCCGCCAGCTTGCCTATATATGAGAGTTTACCAGCTATATCCGACAGATCAGTGGCAAAGACAATCCTGTTGCTGACGCACTATCAGGAATAGAAATCAACGCAACGGTGGATGAGCGCCCGCCAGTCGATTTTTCAGCCATGGCTACTGCACAACGCGAGGACAGTGACCTTCAAGTTCTACGACTCCAAGGTAACTTCCTCAAGTTCGAAGATGTCCAACTTCCAGGCTGCGCTATTCCACTCATTTTCGACACCTCTACCGGACGTCCTCGCCAGTATGTTCCAGCGCCATTTCGCCGCAGCATCTTCAACGCCTTGCATTCCTTGTCGCACCCCGGCATACGTGCGACTCAACGCCTCGTCACAGAGCGATATATATGGCCACGAATGAACATCGACGTCCGTCGCTGGACACGTGCTTGCCTCACATGCCAGCAAACCAAAGTCCAGCGAAACACAGTGAGCCCACTGGGTACCTTTATGCCTTCCGACTCGCGGTTCAGTCACGTGCACCTGCACCTCGTAGGCCCTTTGCCCCCATCGAACAACAGCCGCTATATGTTAACGTGCGTTGATCGGTTCACGCGGTGGCCTGAGGCACTACCGCTCACCGACATCACGGCAGAGTCAGTTGCCCGCGGACTCATCACCGTGTGGATAAGCCGTTACGGAGTTCCCAAGACCATCACAACAGATAGAGGTCGTCAATTTGACTCCGCGCTCTTCCGCACTTTGTTCCGGACGCTTGGTGTCAACCACATCAAGACGACGGCCTACCACCCGATGTCGAACGGCATGGTTGAACGATTTCACCGCCAACTCAAAGCCTCGCTCATGCCTCACGATCGCTGATAGCCTGGACGGAGCGAGTACCGCTCGTCCTCCTAGCCGTTCGTAGCACGATACGTACGGACGCGTCCTGATCCTCAGCTGAGCTCGTTTTTGGCACGACCTTAAGGCTTCCTGGCCAGTTTTTATTGGGATAGCAATTATATGGACACTCCAAAGCAGATTTCTGCCGTCGCCGTCGCCATGAGGGTCCGTATGACGTCAATGGAGATGAAATCGTCGCCGCGCGCCGCCGAACGCTGTATGTGCTAGTGAAAGGGCGCGAGGGACGCACTCTGTCACGGGGAGTGAATCCACGGTGGAGAACACCCGCGCGTTCTGCGCCGTGCTTCCTTAAGGGTTGCAGAAGTAGGCGTCTTTCCTCCTTTATACAATCACCATATATGTAGAGCAAACGCGCCTTCTTCCGGCGCGCGAAAGGCAGGGGGGGGGGGAGGGAGGGGACGTTTAGCTGCGGCACCAAGTGCCTATTTATATCAGAGGCTCCGGCAACAGTCAGCAACGCCGCACGCATTTTGTGCGAACGCGGGCAAAACGCCGACGGCGTCGACATTAGTTCTGCGTGTTGCCGGTGCTGCTGCATGTCCAAGTTTATACAGCTGATAAAGCTACTATCATTACTCCGTATAGCTCTCTACAAATTTGCTATCGCAATTGATGCTTCCCCTTTCAGGTGAAACTGCGACCACTTTTTGAGGCGTCACCGATACCACCACTGGACGTTGCCGATTATGCCAGCCGCCTCGGGAATGCCATGAGAGACTTGTCCCCTATTCTGCCGCGTCAACACTCACGCCCATCTTTCACCAGTCGTGCTCTCCGCGATTGCACACACGTATTCGTACGGCACGATGCAGTGAGACCACCACTGCAGCCGCCTTACGACGGGCCCTTCGTCAAGCGTTGCCCGAAGCATTTCGTCCTGCTTCTCAATGGACGCAAAGACAGTGCCTCCGTTGACCGCATAAAGCCACCCTTCCTCGACACCGACGCCGTTCCCGAAGACGAAAGGCCATCCACAAACACCAGACGAACGCGCTTCGCAACAGAAAAACCTACCAGGTGCTCATTGAGATCGCTCCTTCGCACACTGTCTACCTCGCTAGAGGGGGGGCCCTATGGCGAGCCGTCAGCGTCTCGACGACGACGACGATGTTGCGCCTCGGCTGCTCCGCGCGTTCGAGCTGAGTACGAGAGGTGAACGGCGACAAGACGGCAAGAACGACGGCAAGAGCAACAGCATCTGTGATAGTGCATAAATAATTGTGGGCAACCAAACGCCATCACGCCTTCCCACAAGTCAAAAGTCGAGCGAGTGCTTCACACGGTGTTTCGGAAACTTGAGATTAGGCGACAGCAAACCCTTCACGCGCGGGTTGTTTGTTTACCAACTCGACAAATGGCGCAGCAGTGTTTCCTGCCTACCGGGTCCAGGCACGCGCGCTTTGACAGCGGTTTTGCTTCGGCCGACATAGTTTTGTTTCCTAGATTCGCTAGTCATACAGCCTTGGAGTAGATGCTTGAACTTGGCGAAAACTTCGTTAAATTGATACTGTGCCACGAAGTTACATCCTGAAACCACGAAGAAAAATACACGGTTTTCAATGAAACTAATAGCAGCAAATAAAAAAAGTTAGTTACCCCACGAATTTCCTTTAATCGAGCTTCGTTTATTTATTTATTTATTTCAGTACCCTCAGGGCCCGAGGGCATTACAGAGGGGAGTGGGTTACATTCGAAGAAGTGGGAAACAAGAAACAGCAGTAAACTTATATAAAACTTAGCATATTTGAGGTTCACGGGGGAAAAAGGAAAAAAAATAAAGTTACATCAATACAATAAAGGAGATTAACAATAAATAGCGCACAGCACAAGGAGAGAAAACCAGCTGAACAAACAAAGCATAAATAAATATTTTGCAACAAAGAAATAAAACGAAATACATGACGCTCGAAGTAGTAATATGTGCCTAC
Source organism: Dermacentor silvarum (assembly GCF_013339745.2). Taxonomy (NCBI): domain Eukaryota; kingdom Metazoa; phylum Arthropoda; class Arachnida; order Ixodida; family Ixodidae; genus Dermacentor; species Dermacentor silvarum. Next base: position 130,453,604 of record NC_051160.1, read on the forward strand.
AAAACAGAACACCCATTTTAAAAAGATTGGTGTAGTAAAAAAATTGCGAAGAAAAAATAAAAGCGCTGACAATGCTACAAATATGTTTATGATAACAGCAGGTTCGTTAAAGCAGCTTTGAACTTAGCGTTATCAGCTATGTCAACGACGGATCGGGGAAGGTGATTCCAACTTGCTGACGTACTGGGGATGAATGAATTGAAAAAATGGTTGGTGTGGCATGGACGGAATACCAACCTTATGACGATGGTCGATGCGCGCTGAAACGTAACACGAGGGGGTTATCAATTTATTCTTAAGAATGGGGTTGTCACAATATATTGACACGTATACATGTTTATCTTTCACTGGTGGCCGCTTTCCACCGGCTAACAAATGTTAAACGTTATCGCTCGGCGCAGGACGCGCCTGTATCAGAAGTTTCTAGAACGTTATCGATGATTTTTTCCGTTGCCTGTTTTCACCGACGCTTATGTTATCTGATTGTATGACCGACGCGAATTGTCTAGAACTTTCTGGAAGACCCGCGGGCATCAGGGTTAATCTGGAACCTTCGATGACTCAGGTATAAAAGCCGACGCGTTTCGCAGCTGATCGGATTTTCAACGATCGCCGACTGTGTTCGCCGCTATCGTTGTGCTTTGAGTGTAGCTTGCTTTTGTGGGCACAGGTTCGCCCAATAAACAACCAGTTTCGTCATACACAGTTTTGCGACTGTTTTCTTTACCGTCACTACTACGTGACAATATCTTATGGAATAGGCAAAGACGGAATATTTTCCTACGTTGTGAAAGCAAAGGTAACGATAAGCTTGTTTTCATAGTAGTGACGCTGGAGTTACGGTGATACTTGAAAAGAATGAAGCGAGCCGCCCGGTTCTGGACAGCGTTATATCGTTCTATATCGAGGTTCTATATCGAGGTTCTATATCGTCGTTATATCGAGGTTTGAATTATAGTCCACCTATGGATCTACTATCGCACATTGAAAACCATCATTGAAGCCAGAAGACTCAACAAAGGCCATAAGCTCATAAAATGGGGGATTTCAATGCCCTGCGCGCAGTATCGGGCGGTTATTAGCACAATACCAAGAAAGGAGCGCGAGTGCACGATACAGCGCAACACAATCCCCTAACCGTCTGGAATGATCCCAAACTCGAATAGGCAACAGTCTCTCCGGGAAACAAAACCTGACCTCACCCTTACAAGAGGAATATCCAAGGCCGAATAGACACGACTGGAAGGAAATCAGGGCAGCGACCACCATATCCTCCCGTTTGAAATCATGCACAATAAGAAGCCGAGCAGGACCGGAGCGGCAAGACTGACGGACTGGAAGGCCTTCCGAGAACATGACATACAGAAAAACATTCAAAATGTTCAAGAGTGGCTCTCCGAAGTAGTCAAGACGGCGGAGAAGCACACTAAAGACAACTTACAATGTACCCGCCGACAGTAGGTTCTCACCTCCTACATCTTGTAGATCACCCAGGCGGACTACTGACATGGTGGACAAAGATGAAACATAACCGTAAACTGAAAAAAATGGTTCGCCCACATAACAAATCATGCAGAAGAATACGGAGACTAGCTCAGCAGGCAAAAATGGCCTAAGCTCTGCGACGAACATCAGGGCTCACTCAGCACATAGAAGACCGGCATAAACTGGAAGCCCTTCAGCTACCAGCGAAAACCAAGACGCAACAAAGCCATGACCTCAAGAAAATCATTCACTCCCATCCAGGAACTCAGAAACAAGTTTTGGAAGAACTTAAGCATCAACGTTCTGGAGTCTACTTCGGTAGCTCCGATAAGTGTCAAGGGCGCCGATCCTTGAACGTACAAAGGCGAACGCCACCCTTGCTAATTTGACCAGTAACACGTCCCCAGAAAATTACAAGGTGACCAACAGGCTCCTACGTAACCTACCAGATAAGGCCCTAAATGGACTCCTCGACTGTATGAATAACTGATGGGAAAAAGGCGAGCTCCCGGCAGAATGGAAGCACGCAGAAGTCATTATGATTCCAAAACCGAACAAGCCACTACAAATCAGCAACCTACGGCCCATCTCCTTTACTTCCTGCGCTAGAAAGCTCCTCGAACACATGGTTCACGATCGCCTCACCACATACCTCGAAGACTCAGGACTCATGCCTGACACAATGTTTGGCTTCCGACAGCTCCTCTAAGCCCAATATATACTCCAACAGCTCAAGGAGGACCTCTTGGACTACCTAGAGCGCCGCAAAAGGTTCTCCATTTTAGCAATAGATGTAAAAGGAGCATTTGGTAATGTGAAGCATGAAGTAATCCTCAAGAATCTCCCAAGACACAAACTGCAGAATCCGGACCTACCAATACGTACAGGACTTCTCAAAAGTCGCACGGCTACGGTGGGTATCAGCAACATCCGAAGCGACAAATTCGAAATGTCCAACAAAGGCACTCCACAAAAGTCAGTCACAATCAGAACTGGTTTTGGCACGTTAAGCCCCAGAGAGGAGAAGATGTTTAATCTCGCCATCATTAAGCCCCCGCAACAACTGATGACATCGAAGGCTTAAACCATGCATTATACGCTGACGATATAACGTTATTGACAAAAGCATTCACAACCGGCCAACATCAAACTGCCATCCAAGATGCAATCAGCCAGAGAGACCAGTACCTAGAGAAATGGGGTCTTCAGTGCGTCCCTAAAAATCAGATCCACTATACTCAAGACAAGAACCCGGGGAAGACCATCAGCCCACATGGCCCCAGATCCCAAAATCACGCTCAATGCAGTCGAGTTCCCCCAGTTAGCGGCCTCTGCGTCCTTGGCCTCACAATACTTAAGCGTGGATCTGGCGCAGCTACACTGCCGAAGGGTCAGAAGACCCTAACACAAGTCGCTCATTTAATTAGGCGCATAACCACCCGAAGAAGAGGACTCAATATCAAAGAGAGATCAGGGAATCACCCAAATAATCCAAGCCATTCGCATAAGCCGGATCCCAAATGGCACGTCCTATGTACGCCTCACGAAAACAGAAATTGAAGACATCATTATCAGCCGAAAAGCAATCAAGAGTCCACCAGAACTTCCCAGTATGACCTCAACGACGACACTCCTCAAGCTTGGCCTCTATAACAAACGGGAAGAAATGAGTGAAGCACACAGGGGCAGCCAGTTGGAAGGCCTTCTTAAACTGACTCAAAGAGGTAGAATAGTACTTCGAAAATTGGTATACAGCGAAAACTTCATTGCAGACTCAGACTCGATAGTCCCATTACGGCCCCTTCTCCAAGACCGGAGGAAGGGGCCATTGTCCTCGCCATCGCCACATGCAAGAATACAGCTCTCATCTTGAGTGACTCGCAAAACGCGTGTACAAATCTACAAAAAGGCCATGTGTCTGCCGCAGCAGTGAATATTCTCAAAGAAATAACAAGGCGATAAAAACTCCCCGAGACGTACGTCGCATGTACCGCAGGCCACGAACCCCTGGCAGGAAACGAAGCAACACATGCTGTCGCCCGAGAGCATACCAGCAGAAATATCTTACCGCACGGGCGCCGGAAAGCGACTACGGTGCAGGACATTCCCATCAACTACGCCGCAATAATGCAACGCTACCGACTGGAAAGAAGAGAATATCCCGTAGCATATCCAAAATTAAGCCAGGAAGAAGCCACTGCCCTCCTCATACTACAAACGAATACATATGTCCGGGCAATTATCGTGCACCGAAAGCACCCCACACAATTCTCATACCTATGCAGATTCTGTGATGTATCGCACACCCTCCAACAGGTGGTGTTGGTGTACCCACACCACGTGAAAACGTCGGGAGGGAAGCTTCATAATTGCTAAAAGCTATCATAGAAACGTGGGAGGCAATGTTAACGGCTTGACAGCTGTACGTGCTAAACGCATACCTATAGCGCAACATCCTGGCATTGTAGCTTCTGTGAAGTTCGTATCTAGCGCGTGGGATGCAGACCTGGAAAGCGTCAGCAAATATATTTCTTATGTGTAGCATAAAATCTGCACGAATGATACGCGGTGCCGCATTTTCTTCCTCTTGCGCGTTAATCATTACAAAGTTTTAGTTTCGCTTGCACAAGACGGCAATATTTTACGTGCGCTACGCAGCACACGCTTTTAGTTTCGCCTATAGAAAAGCTTGCGCGGATAGTTCTCGCAGATATACGGCGGTTGCTTACACATGCCTATGCGCTTTCTTCGTGGGCGGGCGGAAACGCTATCTAGAGCAGCCAACTTGTTCAAGCCGAGTCCGGAGACAGATCGATACTTCCCTAAAATGCATGAACTGTGAATTTGTATACCTCCTAGGGTGGTCGTGGAATATCAGTGGCAAAATAAGTTTAGTATGCTTCAGCAGTCTGCCAGTATATCCCATCAATACAAACAAAAGATGAGTTTTTAGTTTGGCGATAAGCCCACCGACACGGTATGGGGCGAAGGCAATACTGTTCACGGCTGAACAGTTCAGAAATTCAGGAAGGCTGTCGCCAGGTTGATCTTCAAAAGCACAATACGAAAATGATGTGCTCCGTTCCTTAACAATCTTCAAATCAGCGACAGATGAACCTGAAGGATCTCGAAGGAGAACCGTGTTTGATTCATTTTTATTAATAACGTGTCAGTAGTGTTTGGGGCTATTGTACAGCATGGCGGCTGGCGTGTTAGAAATAAATTAACGTTTTGCTTCGTTTGATCTTACATGTGTAGGTTTTAGCAGCACTGAAGTATTTCGCCCAAGCAAGACTGCAACTTACCGTTCTGACAGCCCAAGACGTGTTTTTTTTTTCGCATGCTGCCTGAAGTACCGTATTTGCAGCTTACATAGAAACTCGAGCCAGAGCATCGTGCAATAATATCTGAACATAAATGCAACGTCGCGGCCAGTATGGGTGAGACTCTTCATGATCGCGGCACCCTCAACAGGAGACCGAGCATGCCACTGAAGGATATCACTCACATCGACTGCAGATCCAGGCGAGCTGGCTTTTGGAGACTGTTTGCAGGAATGCCGACATGAAGGCGAAGGAAGGCAACAGGCGCAGCAACGGAAGCAGGTTCAGCAGAACGAATCTGATGCCGGCAGCCGTCTTCAGCAGTTCGGCGGCGATCGTGCCGCTTGTCATGAACGCTGCACAAGTGCATCGCCCTTTGCTAGCGCAAACGTCATGGTATAAATGCACATACACACACGCATTCAAATGCGCTTCTCTAATTCTGTACTGTGAGCATACTCCCAACAGAAACGTGCTGTCGACTCACCGCCAAAGAAGCTCAGCAACAGGACGAGGGCGTAGCCCGCAGACGGAGTGTTCGCACCAAGGGACAGCAGGTACCCCAAGGGAAAGGCAGAGAGGCCGTAACAGGCGAAAACAAGCACAACGGGCTCTGGGAACAAGTAGAACAGCATGGTTTCAAAGCCAACTCACAGTTTGGCTAAGCGTAATACATGCGTTTGTTCAGTTCAATAGGGTACTGAGGGGTAGTGAACAAAAAATGCAGCAGGTCCGAAGAGTTGTAATCTATATACAACGAAGCTTTGTGTGAGCGCATGAAGAGTCGAAACACGAGTTTGTGTTTATTGAACTGCCACACAAAGTGGCACGGAAGACTTTATTAAGGCATTGTAGAGAGGCTAATGCAATACGTGGATGCGCGAAGGCGAGCTTTCTGGTTATTTTCGTTCCCCGCTGCTGCCACGGATAGGTGGTTGGATCCTATGAGCGTCCCCTTTGAAACAGGGCGGTGGGTTGCGTCACCTAGCTCTTATTATTTTGCCTAATTCCCTACCCATATATTCTGAGAAAACACAGATACAAAGAATTGCCAGCACCCACCATTTGGAACCATTACTGGGAACTCTTGTTTTTGTACGTCTCCGTTGTTTGTGGTCTCCCTAATTTTCTGCCACCAAACCTCCAATCACCTCTTACTAATCCCTATTGCGGTCATGTTTACTTTACCCCTGCTATCCCTGAACACAAGGGCTTAAAGGACGCCAGATGAGCCTAAACGGGCATTTAAGTAGGTATCTTGACATTCCACTAAAACATGATCTATTGTTTCCTTATGTTTACCGCAGCAAGCACATGCGTCTTTGTCCATCGTGTACCTCGCTTTATAACTACGCGTTGTAAGATATCCTGATCTCGCTTCGAAAAGTGAGGAGCTTTCCTTTGAGTTATCATAAATTGTTTCTTTCCTGATTTCATTTTTTTTTCTTTGGGGTGGTTAGTCATAGCAGGTTTCTTTTCCATTGCCGCCAGCCATGACACTGTTTCAGTCTGTTTCACTTTGCCTTTGACGTTCTTTGTTGCCGTGTTGCTGACCACACCGGTCGCATACTTGCTGGTATGCTTCCTAGTTCTTTTCCTCCAATGGTAGTCAACGTTTTGCCTGGAGAAATACGGGAACACTCTCGTGCCCCATTTATTTCCTTCCATATTTCTCGGTCGTTCTTCAAAATCACTTTTACTCTAAGCTATAGCACTGCACGGGCCGATTTTTTCAGCCCGGGCCCGTTTTTACGTTGGCTGGCCCGCCCGAGCCCGACCCGGTTTCATGGCGAGACCCGGGCCCGCAAATAATGTACGTTACCCGCCCGGCCCGGACCGCCACCCCTTTACCTTAGGCCCGAGCCCGGCCCGAGCCCGGCTCCAAATCGGCCCGAACCCGGCCCAAAGCAAAAACGACCACCGAGCGGCATTAAAAAAATAAAATGAAGCGAGTGAAAGGAATTTATTCTTAAGGCATAAATACATGTCATATGCAATTATGAACCCCATTTGAGCGGTCTGAACGCAAGTACCAGCGCGGAACATAGTACAAATGACCCTGCCGAGGAGTATCGCCAGCAGTTTTCAACGGCGCGACCTTGATGCGGCCCAATCCACATCTATCGCAGCGTCGCCAGAGTATTTTTCCACGTAGGGCGCCTCACTGCAAAGCATGCGCCGCCAAAGCCGCTCGTCCCACTCAACCGTATTCTAGTACACTGTAGTCGAGACGCAGCCACGACCGGTCGTGAGCACAGCGCATGGATGGAGTAAATGGAGAAAAAAAGCATGTCGTTCCTCGATGGTGCAGCGTAGTGCGCTGCTGCTAGGCAACCGGTTGAAAACATGCGTGTAATCACGGATGGACGCAGTGCCATATTTCAGCCGCGTGACGAATTATCTTACCAGTCATCGTTTTACCAATTCGCCTCTGAAGAAACAGCAAGTCGCGATCGCGCTTACACCGCGCTGAAAGCATAATTTACATTGATTTAAGTAAGGAACACAATGACATCGTTTGGTTTGAGGCGACTTCGGTCTTTGTGGACATTTACATTCTGTTCAAACAGCGCAAAACGCGACGGAAGAAGAAAAGGGAAGTACACAGGAGTAGCACTGCTAGCTTCCAGCTGCGCCGGGGCAACAGGTTTTTCAGAGTCAAGACATGCGAGGATAACTCGCTCCACGTTACATGCACACCACCAGAAAAGTCCGAGCCTGGCCCGGGCCCGCGTCAAAATACTCGAGCCCGGCCTGGGCCCAAGTCACAAAGCACATGCCGTGCCCGAGCCCGGTCCGAGCCCGTGATAAAACTGCCCTACCCGGCCCGACACGGCCCACGGGCACGCTCGACACGACATGGCCCGACACAGCCGACATCTCTCGTGGGCCGTGTCGGGCCGGGGCCGGGCCCGGGCCTTCGGGTAAGCCCGAGCCTGTGCAGTGCTCTACTCTGAGCCTCCATTACTTCAAGCATTTGTCCAGCCCTTACCACCCTGGAGAACTTTATTACTAGTCTTCCCGTGAGCGCGCAATGCGAGGCGTCCCACTGACCTTTGGTTACCATCGAGTCCCCCCATAGAACCCCTGACTTGAAGCAAATCGCATTTCCAAACCACGGATGCGCGGAGGCGAGCGACATCTGTTAGTGGTGCAAGGCGATGTCGCGCGCGTCCTGCGCTTTGATTGGTTAGCCTATTCGGCTAGAGAACGGCCACGTCGCACCCATGGTCACGAAAACCCGGCGATGTTCGCATGGAAAAGGTTCACTTTTAAAAGACCACATTGGCAAGTAATGTGCTACATATCTCCACTGTTGCAGATTTTCGCTTGTATACCGGTAACTTAGCACCCTCTGCCGCGTAGCAGGTCTGACCGCCGCCTTGGTCAGGTGCTCCGCAGCCACTGGGAACTGAGGGCCATGGGTTAATTGTCGGAGTCATGAGGGAGGTAGTGGCCGAATACTGCACCAGGGAGGCCAATTCCTGTTCTGGTGAGGGAGTGACTTTGATGAAGCTTAGTGGGCCTGCCGAGTTTGGTTGCACCTGAACTAGTATAGCCCCACTAGCTCTCGGCAATGTGTACTTTTTTTTCTTTGCCGGTGTCAGGCACCACTCCATGCCTGAAAATGTAGTGTAATGGAGCAGGATTCGAACTTACGACCTTCAGATTTGAGGTCGGGTGTTCTACCTCTACTCCACGCCACCACCTTCCATATTCCTTTACAGATTCCGTCAGCCTCTAGAATCTGTAAAGGAATATGTTTATCTAGGTCAATTACTCACAGGGGACCCTGATCATGAGAAAGAAATTTACAGAAGAATAAAATTGGGTTGGAGTGCATACGGCAGGCATTGCCATATCCTGACTGGGAGCTTACCACTGTCATTGAAAAGAAAAGTGTACAATCATTGCATTCTACCGGTGCTAACATACGGGGCAGAAACTTGGAGGTTAACAAAGAAGCTCGAGAACAAGTTAAGGACCGCACAAAGAGCAATGGAACGAAAAATCTTAGGAGTAACGTTAAGAGACCGGAAAAGAGCGGTGTGGATCAGAGAACAAACGGGGGTAGACGATATTCTAGTTGACATTAAGCGGAAGAAATGGAGCTGGGCAGGCCATGTAATGCGTAGGATGGATAACCGGTGGACCATTAGGGTTACAGAATGGATACCAAGAGAAGGGAAGCGCAGTCGAGGACGGCAGAAAGTCAGGTGGGATGATGAGGTTAGGAAATTCGCAGGCGCAAGTTGGAATACGCTAGCGCAAGACAGGGGTAATTGGAGATCGCAGGGAGAGGCCTTCGTCCTGCAGTGGACATAAATATAGGCTGATGATGATGATGATGACCGGTAACTGGACAGAGTCGCATGTCACGCTGTTGACTAGTATCTGGAGGCGCTCAGCGTAATCTCTGGCCTAAGCAACCAATTGATGTTGAAAGTAGTTCGACACCAAATATTCGTACTGGATCACCGTTGACTCACACTGACTAGATCTCTAGCCAGTAGTGATCGAGCTCAAACACAGCTGCTGACACGCTCGCTTAGCTGCCTGCGGTGAAAGCCAGATACTGAAGTTATTAGGAACGTGAAGTTATCTGTCGACTCACGATTTGCCGATTTCAAATTACATGTCTACTGTGGAGCAGTAGACAGACTACTACTCATTTTGCCTAAACTGTATTTTATGGGTTTATGCAAACCTTTGTTCGCGTTAGTGTGCAATTGATAATTACCAGCTATAGCGTGCTGAAACCTGGCGCAGCCATTTTACATACGACGGAGTGGTGCATTGATGGGACCACAACTGTGGCCTCGTGACACGGTGACTTCGCAACACTACGAGCAACGTTGTCGCTGGGGTGCGAAGGTTGGTACCTTTTTCGGGATGTCAAAGATGCGTTGTGCTTTCAAGGGTTGTCGGGGTCGTCACAACGCAAGTGTAGGCATTTCTTAATACAATGTGCCGGCTTGACGGTCAGACAAAAGGGTTCGATTGACTACACAGATCGCGCCTGCGGAGAACACGTCACATTATAGGTGACAAAAAAAGAAGGCACTTACGAGTTATGCAACCAATGGTTGCTGATGGCGTCTATTACAGCCATACTTTTCGTATCTTTAATAATATAACCCCAACTGTGGAAACCGTCGGTGCTTCCAGTTTGTCAGTTTTATCGACATGGCATTGCCACCGCATTTAGTAATGAGGCGCGGAATTCACAACGCTGCGCTTTTCGCGCGCAATTTCCTATCCAAAAAGTGGCAGCGCATTTAACCTACGGCGTCGTATGAGAGTGAGGAGGAAGCAAAGCTCGGATTAAAATACAAGAATTGAGAGAAGCGCGGTCAACTGATTGCATGATCGCACTCCATGGATCCGAAGTTGAGGCTATCTTCTTACGGCCAATCACGACACAACCCTTTTCGACAGCTACCTTTTCCGGGCATCTGGTACCGCGCCGGCAAGCGCAGCCACGCTCGCTCGTACACCGCACCGTCATGAAAAGAACGGCAGTAGAAGGGTCACGTATTCTCACATTTCTGCGAGAGGCAGGACTGATGGATGATGGTGGTGTATTTGGCGCAGAAAAAAGGCGCTCATGTGGAGCAATTGCCGACCAGGTCTGCCAGGCTAACCCCACGTGTATACATCACAACAACCACCCTGTTGCAAAGCTACTGAATGTGTTTATTTCGATACTAATTACGGGAATGAAAAAAAAAGCTCCATAATATATAGTTCGTATGGCCTCAAGGCAAGGGGCACTGCAACCGTTTGTTCACCAGGCACACGGTTGCAAGTGTGGTTCTAATGACGCGCATATGCTCAATATCAGCTTCCTCGCCCTTCCATACGGTCTGAAGTGCTGGTCGACGACGTCGTCAAGCACCAACCGACGACGACATGCGTGCTCCGTTCGCATAGGATCACTGTAGAGGGCACGGAGAGCTATTAAAGCAGCCCTAAAATAGAAATGCAGAAAGAAGCCGTGGCTATCAACGCTCCCAAATTAAGACAGAAAACTTGACTAGTAACATGCACACTTGCAAGTTTAGCTGCGTGTTACACTTTGACATCGTATCAGCGTTCATCGCATCTTCTTAGCTTCTGCTCAGCTGATAAAACACGATGATGCCTCGCACGAGGTCAAGAGTTTGTTCTTGCAGGTTCAGGCGTCCGCATTCCGACAGAGGTGAAATGCGCAAAGGGCCGTAGACATCCATTTCGGAAACCGGTAAATAATCATAGGTTGGTGATGTGAGGGCTTGGGGCCCTTAACTACACTGTCTGCCATAGCCCAAGTGGCACCTCATAGAACTGTAGGCTAACCAGTCAACATGACCACGATGCTCAGCACGAACGTTCCCATAAATTTACCAGCTTCATAAGAACACACACTCAAGTGCACGTCAGAATACTGCACAGCTACCATACACCAAGCACATAGCGGTTCAACATTCTAGCTGGTTTTGAATCAAATCAGTTCAAGCCGTTATCTTGCTACACTGACGTGCTTTTTTTTGCTGTACAAAATAGGAGGTCCTTGAAACACATTACACACTCCCGTTAAGCCACTGCACGTATTGTCGCTTTTTGTCTCATCGTGAACAAGGCTCTGCCGTGGCAGTCAAAATGTTAACGCTACTACCTTCCACATAGCTTTCCGCTATAAGTGGAATCAATTTTTCAGTCTTCCACACACTTAAAGGTGGAAATATGTTCCGCGTATTATTGCCAAATATATGGAGCGGGAACACTGTCACGGATAAAAGTGGCTATTTTAGAAGAAATTTTGAAGTATTTATTGTTATGTGCACTTTAAATGCAAAAAAGGGATAAAATTTCCTATATCTCGAATGATGTTCCACATGATTTGCAATTTCACCAAGCATACGCCATCGGTTAGGGGAAGCGCGGTGTGGTTGTCACGAATTTATGGAGACTAAAGACAGACAGGGAGAAGTCTCTCCTTTAAGACAAACATTTATAATTGAGAAACCAAACGTAAAAGGAAAGAAGAGAAAACAACCAATTTACAGCACAGCTTATTCTACAGGTTCCCCAATGTCCACAGATACCATAAATTGACATATCCTAAACATTTACATTGAATCCACCGACATGGCCACGTCACCTCGTCGTCGCTGCTTCCGACGACACGTCGTTGGGCCCGGCGATACGTCGTGGACTCGACGTCGTTGTGTCCGACGTTCGGCCCACTATTGACCTGGTCAGGGGCTCATGACGGTGGTGTGATCGAGGCGCTGAATCGCCCGGTCAACTCCGCTAGCCTGCGGATCGTAGCCACAGGCAGTCTTGGAGACGGTGCCGTATGCCTGTAGGCGCCCGCTCAGCTCGCGGGTCATGGGCGCGGCAGCGTAGAACAGCTTCTACTGGGTGGCCGCCGTCTCCGCGATCCACCCGTCGTGCCCGGCCTCCAGCTCCTTCTCCATCGTCTTCGTCCCAGAGCTTAGCTGGGCTGTTCTCTTCTGCTACGTGTCCCTTCTCCACCTTGGCCACGCAGCCGTACGTGCATTTTCCACTTCTTTCATACCTTCCGTTATTTTTTTCGATCGGGTACTTTCGCATTTTCTTCTTTTTACTTCATCTCTTCCCCAGACTTCTCGTGCTTTATTGTCCTCTTGAAATCTTCTCCCACCTATTTCTTGGCTCATGACAGTGGCGCACATGTTTTTTATGATCCTGAAGTTAAAAATCGGCGCTATCCCAATATTTTTATACGACGCCGCGAGGAGCCGTGACGCGTATGAAATTCTTTAAACATCCCGAAGTAAAATAAGACCGTATCCCGACGTTTTCAAACAATGCCACAAGGTGGCGTGACGCGTCTGAAGTTTTACTATCCCGAAGTTTAAAAACGCCACCATCCCGATGTTTTCATCCGAAGCGACAAGGTGGCGCGATGCGTCTGAAGTTGTTTTACGATCCTAAAGTTTAAAAATGCCGTATCCTGACATTTTCATACAACGCAACAAGGTGGCGCAACGCGTCTGAAATTCTTTTAAAAACCCGAAGTTTAAAAACGCCGCCATCCCGACGTTTACATACAAAACCACAAGGTGGCGCGACGCGTCTGAAATTGTTTTACGGTCACGAAGTTTAAAAACGCCGTATCCTGACGTTTTCATACCACGCAACAAAGTGGCGCGATGCGTCTGAAATTGGTTTACGGTCCCAAAGATTAAAAACGCCGTATCCTGACGTTTTCACACCACGCAACAAGGTGGCGCGACGCGTCTGAAATTGGTTTACGGTCCCAAAGTTTAAAAACGCCGCCATCCCGATGTTTTATACGACGCGACAAGGTGGCGCGACGCGCCTGAAGTTTTACATTCCCGAAGTTTAAAAACGCCGTATCCTGACGTTTTCATACCACGCAACGAGGTGGCGCGACGCGTCTGAAATTGTTTTACGGTCACGAAGTTTAAAAACGCCGTATCCTGACGTTTTCATACCACGCAACAAGGTGGCGCGATGCGTCTGAAATTGGTTTACGGTCCCAAAGTTTAAAAACGCCGCCATCCCGATGTTTTATACGACGCGACAAGGTGGCGCGACGCGTCTGAAGTTTTACATTCCCGAAGTTCAAAAACGCCGTATCCTGACGTTTTCATACAACGCAACAAGGTGGTGCAACGCGTCTAAAATTCTTTTACGATCCCGAAGTTTAAAAATTCCGCCAACCCCACGTTTTCTTAAGACGCCAGAAGATGGCGCGACGCGTCTGAAATTTTTTTACGATCTCGAAGTTTAAAAACGCCGCCATCCCGCCATTTTCATTAAACGCCAGAAGATGGCGCGATGCGTCAGAAATCTTTTACGATCCCGAAGTTTAAAAATGTCGCCATCCGACGTTTTCAAACGAAGCGGCAAGGTGGCGGGACCTTTTGAACTTGTTTTACGATTTCGAACTTTAAGAACGCTGCCATCCGGACGTTTTCATACTATGTCAGAACGTGGCACGACGCGTCTGAAATTGATCTACTCCCGTTGCTAGACGCAATCTCCTGTAACCTAGCATATCACAGCTTTGCTACAAAACAATATTTCTGCAATTGTTCACATGCGTCTCCTTCCTAAGGTTTTCTTTTTCTGTTCCTTCATGAGGACGTCGCTGGCATTCTCGTCTGCGTCTCATTTTTTGGACGGCGAACTCGCTGCGCCGTAAAAGTCGGCAATCGACGCGCCGCATCCATCGGCTGATGGCGGTGCAGGCTGAATAGCGTCGCATCGCTCTTAAAACTGCGTGTTTCGCGGAAAATTCTCGCCTTAGTATTTTCTCTACTGCATTGGTGGGCTTGATGGTTTTGCGCAGTCGGGTAATTCGTCCGGCAATACCGACGTGCATAGGACCTCTGCGCTGCCCGTGTGATTCAAGGATCAACAGAGACATCTGCTGCCGCGTGACGTCAAGCGTTACGTCCTATATATATATGCGTTGGGAAATGGTATTGCGAATTGTGCAGTACACTCCCCTCATCCTGGAAGGCACCTCAAATATAAATTTACTTTGCAAGTGGGTTCTTATAACTGATTGGTATGTTACAAACGTGAAATACCAATTTTACAGCAAAGCTGTCCATGACTAGGGTTCTACACATTTTTTCGTATACGTCAATAGATCTGCGTGTGCGAATACACTGCTCCCGAATTTGATGCAAAATCACTTCATTGGAATCAAAGTCTTATACAGCGCCTCCTCTATTCTTTTGAGAAGGTGCTGGGTAAAAGTCTCATCACTTCGATATGCATTTTCAGTAGATTAGTTATCAAAAGGCACCATTTTCGAGATCAGTTGACTCTCAGGCAGATATAAGTGTTTTTAAAAGATTTGCCGCTCCGCAACCCGCGTCCGCCATGTGTACGCTCGCACCGCCGCCTCTTTGTCCTATCTATCGGCGTGGCGGTCCCGACGCCCGTGTCTAGTTTCCTCCGGCTCCTCAAAGTGGTGATAGTCTTCCACGCGAATGTATGCCGCCGATCAAGATCGCCGATCAAAATAAAAGACCACCGTCGCCTATCAAGCGAAATGAAATGTGCTCACCTTTGATCTAATTCTTGTATCACCTCTATGATGTGTGCTAAACTGCTTCGCTTTTAATCCACTTTCACAGCAGTGGAATGGCACGTGTTTCCTTTTTTGTTTAAATATCTCCGTTAGATTTCCGAAGCAGGACCTCCAAGTACAGTGTCCAACAATTTAAACACTTATCTGCCTACTTGTGAACTTCAAATTTCGTAAAATGCCGTGGGCATGGCCTTGAAGAAGAGGGTGGGGTGGGAATGAAAAGTGAGTATGCAATATTGTGTGGTTTGTGGTGATGTTTCCGCTGCATTCCGGAATTTCACGCAATTTGGCGGTATTCCAGACAGGCTTTACATTTTTTTTCGTTGTCTGTGACAATACAAACGGCTTATGCCAACTGATTGTCAGTTTTCTGGAAAGCTGGCGGCAAGAATGCAGCTAAACCACTTTCATAAAGTTGTGGTGGCATCTGAATTCATTTTTGGTATACATATTTCACGTGATGGTTTCCGAATTAACGTTTAAAGTTATTTGACGCCACAATATAGTAAAGTCTGCGACGTTCTCAGGCCGCTGTGCTCAAGTGTTCGGGTAGGTTTCGTGCAGTTGGCATACCATACCCTTAAAGCTCTGGACTGTTTCAGAACGTCTTTATACAGCTCCGCTGTCTTTGATGAATGGTTTCTTCGGCTTGGCGTTAATCAGAGATTTGCTTACATAGACGGTCACTTCGAAAAGGCCGAACGTTTTACATAATCTGGATAAACGCCGGGTGAAAGAATGAACCGACGAAGCCGTACGAACTCACGCATCATTTCCCGGAAGAAAGTGCCGTAAAACCAGAACATCAGCATGTAGATGCATATGGTGGACAATGTGTAGAGGAAGTAGTCGAAGATGAAGTTGGCCAGCCAGTAGGTGGGGACGGAGATTCCCGTGAGCAGCTGCAGCTGGCGAGAGCCGCTCACACGGTCCAGGACGGGGAACAGGCCACACCCGGCCGTCAACGTGGCCAGAGACATAGCACCGAGCGTGAAGCGCTCCAACTGCCGCTGGATTACCTCGGGCGAGTCCTTGTCGTACTCGACAGACTCCTCCAGGTTCTTTTGGGGACGCACACGGAGCTTGATTGACGCCGTGTCGTCGCCCACGGTCCAGCGCAGAAGAGACGTATGAACCAGGTTCAAGGCCAGTATGGCGCTGTGGTAGAACTCGCCGCTGTACCTGCAACCAAAGTTTCCGTACTTTCGAGACACGCTTTTGTAATATCCGCGTGGAAGCCCTATCGAGAAAACCCGTATGCCGCATCAGCGATAATTCCTTGTGGACACACGGGGTAGCCACCCGCAGTAGCGGCTTATTCGCTATGTCATGGAGCTGCAAAGCAAGAGGTCGCGGAATCAAATCCTCGCCACGACGGCCGCCTTCAGATGGAGGCTACTGCAAAACGCCCATCTAGTGGTCATTGGGTACACATTGAAGAAACCCACGTGGTCAACATAAATCGGGAGTCGCACTACACTACGGCGCGTCTCATAAATAAATCGTGGTTTTGGCACCGCAAGACCCCAGAATTTAAATAATTTTCAGATGCGGGAATCTCATGCAAGGACCTGTATCTTCCCATGTATAGCATGGAGCATGTCTCATATCCTCCCCATATCTAGTATATGAACATATCGGAATGCCATATAAAAACAAAGGACCAACCAACTGCCGACGCTGACGACGAGATCCACGTTCGTGGTGCTTGAAATGGTTCGACGATAAAATGCTTATTATATGTCTCTATTCTGTCTGTTTCCATCTCTTCTTCATGTTCTTTATTCACTCACTTTCTCTCAATACCAATACTATTGGTAGTGTATTTCATGCGCAATTACGTCGACCCTATCATATTTATCACCGAAACATCGTTGACCCCGCTTTTCTTGCTGCACTTTCATGTTATGCCAAGTATTGGGCCTATTAGTTCAAAGTGTTTACGGTTTCTTCAAAATCAAGTTGACGATCATGATGGTGTGTTATTGGCAACCCCTTGGCAGCGATAAATAGTCACCAAGCCTGCTTGAGCGAGTCAAGTTTTCTATAGTGAATTTATCAGCCTAGGCATCTTGTCTATCTCTCCTTAATTTCTTTTACCTTCCTTAATGCCTCTATACCTACCTACCTATGCCCTTAATGGATCCCGTCCTATCAATTCTCTTGCAACTTTTTTTCCACCAATACTCGCAACGTCTCTTTTATCTGCACCCCCGCTCAATGACCGGTTACTGCTTACACCCAATGCAAATCCCAGTGCTTCTCGAAGGTGGACGTTTCCTATGGGTCTTGTGTGAATACTGTGGCATTCTATTACAATGTGCAGAGCTGTCTCAGGATTTTTGAAGCAGCAGACGTATCTAATTGTGTTGCGAATATTTGTTCCGGTATGTTTTTGTCCAACGTGGTAGCGTGGAGCAGTAGTAGAACACCCGACTTCAAATCTGAAGGTCGTAAGTTCGAATCTCACTCCTGTCCATTACATTTTCAGGCATGGAGTGGTGCCTGACACCTGCAAAAAATATATTGCCGAGACCTAGTGGGGCTATACTAGTTCAGGTGCAACCAAACTAGGCAGGCCCACTAAGCTTCATCAAAGTCACTCCCTCACCAGAACAGGAATTGGCCTCACTCGTGCAGTATTCGGCCACTACCTCCCTCACGACTCCGACAATTAACCCATGGCCCTCAGTTACCAGTGGCTGCGGAGCACCTGACCAAGGCGGCGGTCAGACCTGTGACGTGGCAGAGGGTGCTAAGAATCTCTGGGACCGGACAGACTGCCAATGGAAACGAAACCTGGCAACGTTCAACACGCGCACCCTCTCGAGTAAGGCTGGCTTAGCAGGACTATTTGAGGAATTATCTGGCATTGCCTGGTATATTATTGGCCTTAGTGAGGTTAGAAGAACAGGTGAGGCTTACACAGTGCTGACTAGCGGCCACGTGCTACAGATGTCTTCCAGATAAGAGAGAATCCGGGGTAGGATTTCTAGTCCATAACAACATAACGCGCAACATTGATGAATTCTACAGCATTATTGAGAGGGTAGCATTCGTGGTAATGAAGCTGAATAGGAGGTACAAAATGACCTCCATTCGCGATGATGAAGAAATAGAACAGTTTTATGAAGATGCTGAATTAGCAATGAGAAAGGTGCAAACTGAGTATACTGTAGTCATGGGCGACTTCAATGCAAAAGTGGGGGAAAAGCAGGTTGGTGAGCAAGCAATTGGCAACTACGGCATCGATTCTAGGAATGCAAGAGGAGAGATGTTGGTCGAATTCGCGGGAAGGAATAGGCTCCGAATAATGAATACATTCTTCAGGAAGCGCAGCAACAGGAAGTGGACCTGGAAAAGCCCTAATGGAGAAACAAGGAATGAAATAGATTTCATACTCTCTGCCAATCCACGCATAGTGCAGAATCTAGAAGTGTTAGGTAAGGTAAAGTGCAGTGACCATAGGTTAGTAAGGTCTAGGATTTTTCTCAATTTGAAGAGAGAAAGAGTGAAATTAGTCAAGAGGAAACAGGCCAACCTAGACGCAGTAAGGGTAAAAGCAGACCAATTCAGGCTGGTGCTCGCAAACAAATATGCAGCTTTAGAACAGGAAGATGAAGATAACATCGAGGTAATGAATGAAACTGTAGCTATGTTGACCTCAGAAGCAGCAATTGAAGTGGGAGGTAAGGCACCAAGGAAACTAGTAGGTAAGCTCATCCAAGAAACAAAGGAGCTAATAAAGAAACGACAAAATATGAATCTGTCCAACTCAAGAGATCACATAGAATTCGCTGAACTGTCAAAACTAATCAACAAGAAGAAAGTAAGAGATATTCGAAATTATAACGTGGGAAAGATTGAGGAAGCCGTAAAATATGGACGCAGCATGAAATCAGTAAGAAGAAAGCTTGGCATAGGACAAGCCAAGATGTACGCACTGAAAGATAAGCATGGTCATATCAGCAATATCGATGACAGAAAAAGCAGCGGAAGAATTCTATACTGACCTGTACAGTGCGCAAAACAGCCAAGATACTTTCATTCGAAATAGTGATGAACCGGATACAGAGGCTCCTTCTTATAACTAGCAAAGAAGTAAGAAGGACCTTGAAAGACATGACCAGAGGAAAATCGTCGGGAGAAGATGGAATAACAGTCGATTTAATCAAAGATGGAGGAGATATCATGCTTGAAAAGCTTGCGGCCCTTTATACGCAATGCCTCACAACTTCAAGTGTACCGGAGAGCTGGAAGAACGCCAACATCATAGTTATCCATAAGAAGTGAGACATTAAAGAATTGAAGTACTGACGCATTAGCTTGCTTTCAGTATTGTATAAAATACTCACCAAGATAATTTCCAATAGAATCAGGGCAACACTTGACTTCAATCAACCAAGAGAACAGGCTGGTTTCAGGAAGGGATATTCTACGATGGATCACATCCATGTCATCAATCAGATAATCGAGAAATCTGCGGAGTACACGCTAAACATTTTCACACCCTTAAGGGTGTTAAAATAGGTGTTTTCAGCATTTTCACCCCAATGCACATCCCTCTAGCACCCATTTTGTTAAAAACACCCTATCATAAGCGTGTATACTACGCATAAGGTGTGAAGTTGCTCAAAGAAGGGTGCTAAATGGACGTCTGAAGGGTGTTGAACAAAAGGATGCATGCATAAATCTGGCCATTAGAACGCGTATACGTCCGCGCAATGAGCCATGTGTCTATGTATAGCAGTTTTTTCTAAGATACTGATGTTACTGGTATGACGGGCACTACAAAACGTATTACCTAGAAAAGTACGCACATTCACTTGCAATTTCATTAAATATTATTAGATTTAGTGCTCACTGTCATACTACAATGCAATTTGACAATTTTAATACAAACTGCAGTAGTTGAATGAAAACGCGCAAGCAACTTGCAAAATTTTGCAGGAATTTAGCGGTGCCCTTAACAGCCCAACAAAAAGTGGCGAACCCCGGTGAGATGTCTTTTAAAAGGATTCGAGGTAGTAATTAGACACGCAGGCATAAAAATTAGGCTAATTCACTTGTCAACCAACGAAGTCAGAAGATTCTGCTTACTTAATTGTAGCCCATCATCGATATAGTTCATAAATGGTCCTTTGAATGCCAAGAACTGATGCCGCTTATTGCTTCAGTGTAATTCCGGACTATGGAAATATGGGAAACAGAAACATGTACTGCGGAAGAGCACAACTGTCACTCCTTTGGCAGACGCCCACGAGTGATATGCATGCTTGCGCCTCACACGTGGCACGACCAATAATATAGCGCTCTTATCGAGCCACGATCTCGCTAAAACTTTATGCTGCGTCCTGGCATGGTCTCCTTGATCGGATGCAGCCGGTATTTTGATCGTACATGTAGAAGCGCGCTGATCGGCTCGCTCATGGTCACGATTTGTGCGCTGCACTCAGTCATGCAGCCCAGACATCGTCAAAAAGAAAAAAAAATGCAACGCTTGACACGAAACGTATTCGCAGCTCCCAGCACACCGGTACAGCTAGAGACGACAGCGAAATGGCAGCAAGCAGGCGGCCACGCCAACAAGCAAACCTGTGAGAATAAACGGGCAGCGGCAGATAATTTTTGTACGCAGTTCGACTGAGTTCGGCGCAGCGCGATTTACGCAGCTGCGCCCTCCCGAATGAAAAGAGACCGGAACTGACGCTACGACGCTGTACCGTTGCCTTGACAACCCGGCACGCGGCAGGGTGGGAAGGCGGAAGCTGCTACGTCACCTCTTGCTTCAAAAGATGCGTTGTCTCTTTTGTCTGTGTCCGCGTCTCGCGCTCTGGGAAATAATTTTAAACGTGTGATTGGTTTTATGTGCGGTCTATTCAGAGACGTGGTCCGTGCGTTGTGTATTAATCGCGCCCCACCTCAACTCAAAGCCTTGGCACGCGCTGGAAGATGGATCCACGGAGGCAGATACGAGCAGTTGCAACGTGCCCGGTGTCGGCGGTCGGTATACTACTGTCAGTATGGAAAGTTTCAGGCAAGTGTCCGTTCATTTGGTGTTTCTTCATTTGATTACGTGTTATTGTTGGCTGTAGAAGTATCTCATTGTGATCCCATAGCATAATTCACTAATGTAAGCGCAAAAGCAGTTGCACGCAGTACTACGGCATGATGGCTACCTAGATTGCTCCCGTGTGACTAACGTTTCTGTGGCCACGTCGGGCGTTGTGCGCCTGCATAATCCCGCTTTGTTTCTGAGCGCTTGAGCTATCGGAAATGTTGTGTTCTTGCGAGTTCAGTGCCGCTTATAACACGGTTGTTCGTTTTGTATCGCGTAGAAAAAGAAGTGACGACTAGCTTTGCCTTTCGAAAGTACCGGCACATTATTGGCTCTCCCTGGCGCGCTCGCGTACTGCTGCTGCTGCTGCTGCTTGCCGGACGCCTTCCTTCAGCGTGTTTTGGGCTATCTTTCTCTATCCGTTTGTGTATGTGTGTGAGCGCGCGCGTACGTGTTTTGTAAGCGCTTTACGTGTGCGTGCGTGCGCCCGTGCGTTTGTGCTGAGCACTTTGTATGTGCGTTGGTGCATGTTTTTTTTGTGTTTTGTATGTGTGCGTGCGCGCGCGCGCGCGTTGCTGTTTTGCGTGTGCGCGCGTGCTTGTATGCGAGTTTCTATGTGCTTGCGCGTGCGTGCGTTCGTGTTTTGTGAGCGCTTTGTATGTGCGCGCGTGCCTGTTGTGGGAGTGCTTTGCATGTGTGCGTGCGCGCGCGCGCGTTGCTGCTTTGCGAGCGTTTTGCGTGTGCGCGCGTGCTTGTATGCGGGTCTCTATGTGCTTGCGCGTGCGTGCGTTCGTGCGTGTTTTGTGAGTGCTATGTATGTACGTGCGTGCCTCTTTTGTGGGTACTTTGCGTGTGTGCGAGTATTTTGTGAGCGCTTTGTCTGTGCGTGCGTGCGCACGCGCGTACGTGTTTTGTGAGCTTTTTGCGTGTGCGCGCGTGCTTGTGTGTGAGTGTATTGCATAAGGTCGGTAGTTTTACACGCAATAAACCTCTTCAAAATTGGTGCAGCGGCTCTCCCCGCCCTGAATACCGAGTTTGGTGTCGAGCCACCCTGGAAGCCACCTTTGGATATATGGAGGCGCCGGAGGACCAGTGGAAGGTGCAAGTTTCCTCCTTTTTCCCTCCTCTACCCTGATGAATCCACTTCCTTGATTGTTATTGTGAAACAAACGTTTCATCAACGGCATAAATACATGAATCAGAAATACGGAATGTGTGTTTCACGATTACACTAATTTCGATCGTGAAACGTGTACCTTGGGTTAGCCCACATTTCCTTGAAATAGGCAACTGCTTATGGAGGCGGCGGCGGGCGAAATGCCGCCGCTTTTGCCCGCACAAAAATGTTTTGCCGACAAATGCAAAAAACGTCCGTGTCCCGTGCATTGGGGGCACGTTGAAAAGCCCCTGGGGGTCAGAATCAATGCAGAGTCACCCGCAATCGCGTGCCCCTTAATGAAATTGTTGTTTTGACACGTAACACTTCCGAAATCAAGGAGACAACTGCTTAAATTGTGAATAGCTGGTTATTTGCCATGTTCCGCGTATGTAGCAATTGGTTTCAGCAGCTTTTAATAATTTGAAGATATGAAGTGCTAAGCTTTAGGTCTCTCTGGGTGGTTCCCATGCCCTTCGAAAATTGTCCCCTATAGGCCAATTATAATTCGTAGAAATGGAATTTATAAGGCATGCCGTCGCGCTCGAGAATGTGTTTGAGCTGGAAGTTTAGATTGAGAAGGTTGCAGTGAGTCCTAGAAAAGTTTTTTTATGGGATTCTTTAAAAGTTCTTTATCAGTAGGAGTGTCAAAGTGTAAAAAAAAGCGTATGTGTGTGTAAATTGTTGAAAGCGAGTCATGTGGTGGAGGTGTGCGCGTAAGTGACTTCTTGAACAACACATTGCAATGTGGTGAACATGATTTAAATAATGTATTTGAGACCTGCAAGGAGTTGCGACATTCTAACGCATTCCTTTTGCATTTACCACGGAGTTGCCACAGATTTGTATGACTCACTGGTGCGGTTTCTAGCATTGGCAAGGAAACTATAATTAATCAAATTTGTTTCATTCACACTATTTATATCCAGCATAGTAGCGCAAGTCACTAGTGTGATGGAGTATAGATTTGCAATGTGGCAGTAAGATTAGTCATTACATTCAACTTAGCCACTTTCATAGCTGGTAATAAACTTAGCACTAAAAGAAATATTCAACAATGGAAATACCGCTGGCACAGCACTGGCAACAGTGTATGAGCAGGCAAGCGTATATATGTGTGGAAATTTTAATGCAATGAACTTTCACTGCAACATCTGTGGTATGAGGCTTGTTTTTTTTCTCAGTAAGCTGTGCCGAGTCCATACTTTAATTTCTCTCTTGCCAACCAAAATCAGCTTTATTGCCAGTGATCTTGTCTCGCGTTCTGGCAGCATTTGTTTATGTGGAACTTAATATGTCATTTCTTGCAGGTCAACCAGATGACAGCCTAACAATTCCCAGCCTTTGTGCTCTCCATCAGAAACCCATCAGGGGCAAGCCACTTATGTTTGCCTTCAGACAAGACAACATTGTAAGTAGATGTAGGCGTGTAATCTAATATTCTAAACCAAGTTTCCATTTATTACTGTGAGGCTCCTTTGATAGCCTTCGGTTCATATTTTGTGCCGTTGTGTGTGTGCAGTTTTTAGATATTGCCGATGGTACAGTGCACATTGCAGATATGACGACTCAGAAGTATATACTTGCAATTTCATCATTGCCTTTCATAATGAAGTTTTTCTTTTGTGCAAGGATATTCAGAAATTGGGGAAATTCAGCATCATATTCTGTATTGTGCATTCAGTGCTCATTTCAAGTTACCCTCATCCTACCAATTTATTTGCGGGAAAGGAATATTTGTTTGCCCTCTGCAATGCGCTTCTTATTTGCTCATTGCATCAAACTCCTCTACCTGTAATTCTCACATAATTATCACAACCTCAAAATCTCGGCTGTTCTTATTGTTTTGAAAACACTATCAAAATCAAACTGTGCTTGATTGCTATCTAGACTGCAAGGGAATTCAAGAAATTGCAAGAAACCGTGGCTTCTTATAGTAGTTGAAAACCTCTTTTCAGCAAAACATGTGCCTATTTCGTTTACTGAGCTGCTCAAGAAATTAGCGAGAATGTTTGATTTAACATAGCCGTTACAGGACAAGAGAAAAAAAAGATTAACAGGAGCACTTTTCACGTGGATGCAATGCTTTTGGATATTCTCCAGGTGGGAAAATGTACATTTAGGAGCGAAAGTGACCTTGAATCAGAGAGGGTGGGGCGGGGAGACAATTTGCAGCCATTGTGACTCATGCATGTAGTGGCAACACAGGATGAGAAATTGTTGTGGCACTGCATTCTAGTAAATAGATATTCCCCCACAGTGAGGGGGAAACGTAGGATATGGTATCCAATAAAGATAGTGCTTTTAGGAGACAGCAGCGAATTTTAGGCTCTAGTTGAGCAGCTTCAACATGAAGGACCACGAAAATTGTAGGAAGCCAACATAAACTCAGTAGAAGGACGTACGTCACTGTTCAGAGCATGAAGTAGAAATTCGCAGCATCAGGAAGGATTGTAAGTATAAATAAGGGAATAGTACTTGTCAGCGTATTGCCGAGCTAACACATTGGAACAAGAGCAAAAAATAGTTGACAGGACGTTCTATAATTTCCAGAGAAATGTGCTGAAACACTAATTCTTACCCAGTCAGTAAAGAAATACAATAAATAAAAATAATTAAGTATACAGAAAAGGCCTTATAGACCGCAGTGGAGAGTTGGACATTGTTGGGCTGGATGCATATACTGCTTTGCTACTGTAATGCAGGGCAGGTGAGAATGCAGTTGGGGCTTTCTTCATTTTCGTCTGTTGTGCACTCTCTCTGTACAATGGTGCTCTTCGTCTCGTAGTGTATAAATGATGCGTTAAAAACAATTATTTTCTCATGCCTTGAGCATAGCAGTCTTATTGTGTCTTCTCCCATGAAGTCTTTTGCTATGGTGCTTCTGAAGTGTAATGCACAACTACATTGCAGATTTTTATTGTGAGTTTTATATTGCGGTCACATCCATGCTTCTGGAGAAATGCCCATTGCTGAGAGATGTCGTTAGTAATCTTTACAGTTTATGCTCTTATTTTCTTTATGTTTATGTTATGTTTATGTTAGTTTATGTTCTTATTTTATTTTTGCATCTATGCCATTTTGTATTCACGATGACTTGGTAATCGCGGTTTCTAAATTCGAAAACTGGAAATTTTGCCTACCTTTCATTTGTCATGCCCTATTAAGCTGTGCCTTGTGTTCGGTCACAATAACTAGGAGTGTTGTTTTCAGAAGCTTGTTGCCTTATCAAATTCCCCGCAGTGTATAGGATCGTAATGAAATGTGGAGTCAACTCTCATGATTCTGTTATTTTGCTGATGCAGAAGTGTGATTCCAGCACAGCCATCTCCTGCACTTATGGTCAAGATGCTCGGACAATGGAGTCCCTGTTCCTTGTGGTTAACCGTGAACAGTATTCTCGCTTTTATGAAAGCTAAAGGTGATTTCCTGCACAAATTACAATTTCGCAGCTCAAATGTATACACTTTATTCTAATTTGAATCAACTAATATATGCTGTTTAATACTTTTATACTGTTTGATACAATCATTTCTTGTTGGAAAATATTAAGCATGATGTTTAACATTTATTTATGCATTACTGGCTGATGCATGATGGCCTCTGTTTAAAAAATGTGAACTCACACATTTGAAGCTTCATTCAGTAACCAGAGTATGGCTGATTTAATAAACATTATTTGCTCATTTATGTACAAGCCCTAATCTTCCATTATCGCACTAAGTACAAATAATTTATAAATTGGCAATGTATCATCCGCATGTGGCCAGTAGAGTACCTTAATGAACAGTGGTTTGTTTTTATAATGCCCCATTGATGCGGCACTTCGCACCTAAACAGTAATAAATGTGGCATATTAGGGTTTTGTCTTGCAGTAGAAAAAAAAAACATTTTCAAGCAATATATTTTATAACAGACCATGCTGTGGCTTCGCATTACAAAAATTTAAGAAACCAGAATTGTAATTGGAAAATCTGCTACACAGCATTTTTAGCTCAGAAAACTATTTACATTTGAAAAAAAATTATTTAGGCGGGAAAAAATATTCTTGCTCAAGGAACCTTGTTCAGGAGGAAAATTCATCTTGATGCTCCTGGATCAAACATTATATAAAGCAAGTTCATGTGTGAAACATACGTTGTTTCAGTATATCAAAAATGTTGGCCAGTCAAGCTTTATATCGACTGTCCAAATCAGCTTTTCAAAATGATTTGCCATGACATTGGTGTACAAAATAACAGGTGTGTTTCTTGTGTGCTTTCTCTGCATTTCATGTAGTTCCCTAATTGACCTTTGCAATATACATATTTTTTTAAAAGGCCACCAAAACTAGAATTTTTGTACCTGAAATTTAATATTGAAATTTTTTTCCTTTAAGTGGTACCAAACTCCGGCTGTGTTAGTGTTACCATATATACAGGTTGTTTCAGAGAACTTAAGCTAAACTTTAAATATATGTAAATGCTACATAGCTGGGCAGAACCAAGATAATGTTGTTTGCCGTTGCTTGGAGATACTCAGACTATTTTTTGTATTCCGTCTAATTACATAATTAGACCTGATTATTTATTCAACTTCTCAATTATTATATTTAGATGAAAAGTGTCAATGAGTAAATCGTAGAGCAACATGAGAAACTCCCAATACAGCTTTCTGTTGCTCAATACGTGCAACATAAAATTGTTTTTCCGAGCGTGCAAAGAAACCCGCGAATACGCGCAAAATTGTCGCCCAACTGGCCGCTCGAGGTGCTTTATGTGTATTCGCGGGCATCTTTCACGCTTGGAAAAACACTTTTGTGTTGCACGTATTGAGCAACAGAAAGCTGTATCGGGAGTTTCTCATGTTGCTCTATACAATTTTCTAATTCACACTTGTCATCTAATTATAATAAATGAGAAGTTGAATAAATAATTAAGTCTAATAATCTAATTAGGCGGAATACAAAAAATAGTCTGAGAATCCCCAAGCGACGGTAAACAACATTACTTTGGTTCTGTCCACCTACGGAGCATTTGCATATTTTTAAAGTTTGTCCCAAGTTAACTGATACACCCTGTATATAGGACAGATTTAATCAGTTATATTAAAAAAACATATTTTTGTAGGAAATGTAAATTTTCATGTACTTACACGTATTTGGTGATTGCACGTTTTAGGTTGTTATATATGTATTACGTAGTTATGTATTCTAGCATGGAATAAATATATTTACTTTCCTTGAAAATGCAGTATCATATATGTCTTGCTGGTCTGTATTGCATTTTATATGGATATGTAAAGCGTAATAACCATTGATGTATATATACACGCTAAGAAGTTATAATTTGCTAGGTTGCATTTGTGCAGTGAAAGCAGGTTTGGCCCTGAATTACTAATATTTATTGTGATCCACTCGTATAAATGTTGTGTATGCCTATGGAAGCTTCAGGCTTGTCTATCAGACGCTGTGTTTGGTAGCTGAACTTGAACCTTCTGGCACACACGAGTTATGCGTGGATCGCTCTATATAGTTGTAATTGAAGACATGTACAGCTGAGCCTGCGTTCCGTATACACTAGAAACAAAAGGGTGTACACCCTTTCAACACCTAAGAAAATGGGTGTTAATGAGAACTAACACCCTAACACTCTTCATAATTTTTGCTGGACACCCTTCCTCTAGGGTGTAGGAAACAGCACCCATAGGGTGTCCGTCTGGCGACAAACTGATTTACACCCTTAAGGGTGTTAAAATGTTTAGTGTGTACAATCAACCTCTCTATATGACTTTCATAGATTATGAAAAGGCATTTGATTCAGTAGAGATACCAGCAGTCATAGAGGCATTGCGTAATCAAGGAGTACAGGAGGCATACGTGAATATCTTAGCAAATATCTACAAGGATTTCACAGCTACCTTGGTTCTCCTCAAGAAAAGTAGAACGTTACCTATCAAGAAAGGGGTCGGGCAAGGAGACACAATCTGTCCATTGCTATTCACTGCATGCTTAGAACAAGTATTCAATCTCTTAGACTGGGAAGGCTTAGGAGTGAGGATCAACGCCGAATATCTCAGCAACCTTCAGTTTGCAGATGACATTGTCCTATTCAGCAACAATGGAGACGAATTACAACAAATGATTGAAGACCTTAATCGAGAAAGTGTGAGAATTCGGTTGAATATGAGTAAGCAGAAGACAAAGATAATGTTCAATAGCCTGGCAAGGAAACAACAATTCAGGATCGCCAGTCAGCCTCTAGAGTCTGTAAAGGAGTATGTTTATCTAGGTCAATTACTCACAGGGCACCGTGATCATGAGAAAGAAATTTACAGAAGAATAAAATTGGGTTGGAGTACATACGGCAAGTATTGCCAAATCCTAACTGCGAGCTTACCACTGTCGCTGAAAAGTGTACAATCATTGCATTCTACCTGTGCTAACATGTGGGGCAGAAACTTGGAGGTTAACAAAGAAGCTCGGGAACAAGTTAAGGACCGCACAAAGAGCGATGGAACGAAAAATCTTAGGAGTAGCGTTAAGAGACAGGAAGCGAGTGGTGTGCATCAAAGAACAAACGGTGATAGCCGATATTCTAGTTGACATTAAGCTGAAGACATGGAGCTGGGCAGGCCATGTAATGCGTAGGATGGACAACCGGTGGACCATTAGGGTTACAGAATGGATACCAAGAGAAGGGAAGCGCAGTCGAGGACGGCAGAAAACCAGGTTGGATGATGAAGTTAGGAAATTTGCACGTGCAAGTTGTAATAGCCTAGCGCAAGACAGGGGTACTTGGAGATCACAGGGAGAGGCCTTCGTACTGCAGTGGACATAAATATAGGCTGATGATGATGTTTTTGTCCATAGGCAACCAGGTCAAGGCCCAAACAGAGGGACACTTCCGGTTGTGTTATCGTACAGATTTTTCCTTCCAATTTCTTTCTTCTCATTCTTGTATATCTCAATTGTCCTTTTTGTTCCCATCATTTGCCTCCTATTCGCTATTTCTGTTTCTCTCATTTTCTTTGCGATGACTCCTGGTTGTCTTAGTTACACTTTCTATAACCCTGTACTGGTTGCCAACTTAACACTAGCGAAGCCGGCGGCTCTCCCCCTCCTCCGACCCAGCTTTCCTCTATACCGATGACTTTGATAATCGACTATTACTCCATCTCGATGACGTTGATGATCGACTATTCATTGCTCAAGCGTTTTGCGCATCGTTCTTTGTTGTGAGCATAGAAACAGTTCTCATGGCACAGCGAGTATTTAAGTGGCTATTATTATTTCGCGAAGAAGGCGCTTAGGCACAGCAGTCACTTGACTGATCGAAGCAAGGTGACCAGTTCAATTTGGTATACGCAGTGATATTGCAAAATTGTAGCTGTGGGTTGGGTTCTCAATATCATACCCTGAAACGTTTTAAGGCTGTCATTGGGACCCTCGACATTCCCAATATAATAGCGTTTACTAAATATTTGCTAATCCCTACAAATCCAATGCACCGTTTTTCTTACGCCGACTGTTATACTTCTCAATTCTATCTTAAGAGTGGGAAAGCTGGAGCAAAGTTTATGTTGCGGATTGTTCAGAAAACCAATTACTAATTACGAATTTTGTACAGTAGAAATGTTTTATTGGAATAGCAATTTATTGCGTTTTTGTCCTGTACGAGTGCATACTAGACAAAAGACAAAATAAAACAATTTTTTTTCTGATTTTCTTTTATGTGGTAAGGTGTTTAGCTCTGCGAGGTTACCTAACAAAGATCACGCGACGATCTGTGTTACGCCAAGCCGAGGTGACGTCACCTCAAGGCGAACCAAATAAAACTATACCACCAAGGGTCGCGACAGCGTACCAGGCAATGGCCAGCCTGCCTTCGTAATCCTTGGAGAGGCCCAGCTGGACGACTCCCTCACTTGGGTCTGCGCGCGTGGATTTCTTTTTGCCGACAAGGAGGAAGCTGGCGCCGACCACGTATTTCATGTACTCATCCAAGCTGCGAATGCCAACTTCTAGCAGGTAGTCTGTGACGTCACGAACTCGCGTCACCTGCAAAGTTGGATTGGAAAGACGACGCATGAATATGTTGTAGCAAGAAAGTGCAGTGATATTGTTGGTGCAGGCTCTTCAGGGTGACTCTGGGATAAGGGGGGGGGGGGGCGGGAGGGAGGGAGTGAGTGAAATTTTAAGGCGAAAGCCTTAGATGTCTACGTATGCGGTGCCCTAGACTGTGACCTTGCGGTGACCATGGCGAAAATGCGTCGTGACAAATAAATACTGACGCCGCAAAGAGTAAAAACACGTCTAAAAATACTCTAATTGACGTTAAATTTCTAAGGCAGGTTCCTGTAAACAAAGCTGTCTAGTGGCTTTGAGAGAAAATTTTGTACATTCCGGTCTGGGTGGGAATCGAACACAGGCCTCTGCGGTGGCTTCCCTCAAGCCACGGCTGATCCACGGTTCTGGCTCACTAAAGATGTGCCTATTGTGCGCCCGATTGCACACGTCACGGGGTCACAGGGACGCGCTTGTGCCGCTGCCCGCACGTTCATCGTCATCTTCTGCCACAGCTGGAT
This sequence comes from Dermacentor silvarum, assembly GCF_013339745.2. Lineage (NCBI taxonomy): Eukaryota > Metazoa > Arthropoda > Arachnida > Ixodida > Ixodidae > Dermacentor > Dermacentor silvarum. The sequence goes on from NC_051160.1 coordinate 130,484,290, forward strand.
CCTATGCCGCTGATTATGCCAGGTTTCCATTACTGCTCCTTGCGCTCGTGCGACTGCTCGTGCGTTCGCCATCGTCTTCTTCCACAGCTGGGTGGCTTTGGTCTTCGCGTTTTACAAACGTGTTACACTTGCTTAATTTTGGGCCTCACAGCTGACAGCAATGAGAAAGGTGTAGAGCGTACGCCTCAGCTGATAGGAACAAACAAACCCACAAACTCAGGAGGAGTTTGTATGGGCGGCCAAGAGTATAGTCTTTTGGACGAAAACAAGACTGCTAAGGAGTCTTGCGTTGCTTTATCGGACTGCAGCCATTGCGAAACGTGCAAGTTATCGTACAGACGTGATAGTTAACGCCCCTGCTATAGCCCCTCACGATTATGAAAGTGAATCCTCAGTTGCACCATCTCACAAAGAAATGGCATGTCTTGTGTGCACAGAGGATGATGCCTTCTCCTAATCTACCTTAGGTCCTCCAAAGGATTGATAAGTGTTTTTATCTGACTTCTTGTTTTGCCACTTGGCGACGCGGCCGTTTCATTGGAGATCACGTGTGCGAATGTATACCTTCCTTTTAGAGCATACAGATAGCGCAAGGATCGTCAGTGGCAGATAACACCATTCTAATCCTTGAACTGGATTTACTCGAAGAAGCTAACATTACTTGAACAAGAAATCAAAATGTATATAATGTTTAATTAAAATAACTAACGACGGCTTTAAGCAATTACTTTGTCTCATTAAAATCTACAAATCGTCGTAATGCTTAAGGATCTGACCTCACAGGAGGCATAGACAGGCCAATGATCTGCGACACAACAAACTCTTTAGAAATTCGTTCAAAAGATAACTGAGTAAAACCGACCATGATGGGAAGCTTACTTCGACACCCTTTTGCTCGATGAGTTGACGGTAGTACTGCGATATTAACACGGACTCCTCGTCGGACGTCAGCATGGAGGCCACGCTGAAGTTGTACATCGCCATTATGTCGTAATGGTACACGTCCGTCAGGTTAACAGCTGCCCTCGCGCTGCGCCACGGTAAAGGAAGGGGCGTGAGAGCCGAGTAAAAATTCAACGGAAATTCAATAATAATAAAAATAAAAACTGCCTTACACGTACCTGCTTCGTGCCACGAGAGCATGCTTGTTTATTCGCTGCATAATGGGTTGATCGAATTGCAATAATTTTATTATTGAGTATATTCAAAACAGTCTTTCTTATATACCACGCCCTTTCACATGTATACCAACTTACAATCCTGAAGCCAAGGCGCGCTAACTCGACGTTTGTACTGCTTCTAATGCAGTTCATGTGCCATACACTGCCCAGGGTTGTTCTTTTATATATATATATATATATATATATATATATATATATAGTTAGAGATCGTAGCAGCGCCGCGTCGACAGCCCAACGAGACACGGCTTTCAAGCACAGCGCCGTTGCGAGCCAAAGCGCGGGAGCCACGAGCGTCTCTCTTCGCTACAATTACCCCGGGAGTGCTAAGGGCGCCGAGCCGTCCGGCGACAACAGCTCGTCAGGATGACAGGATCGTAGTATGGCTTGAGGCGGTCGACGTGCACAATGTCTCGTCCATGACGGCGCTTGTCCGAAGACGGTTGAACTGGTTCGATAACAAAATTCACGGGAGATGCGCGTTCAACGACGCGGTAAGGCCCTTCATATTTCGGGAGTAGTTTCGATGAGAGGCCAGGGGCTGTGAACGGGACAGAGAGCCAGACAAGCACGCCAGGAAGCAAGGTGACCGCGGAAGTGGAGTCGTCGCGAGTGCTCTTCTGGCGCTCTTGGTCGTTGGAAGTAAAGGCACGTGCGATGTCACGGCATTCTTCAGCACGCCGTGCTTTGGCAGAAATAGGTGAGCCCTCGGATGCATCCGCCCGGTAAGGTAAAATTGTGTCGATGGTATGCGACGGGTGCCGACCGTATAGTAAGAAAAAGGGCGAAAAGCCAGTGGTGCTCTGAGTACCGGTGTTGTACGCGTAGGTGACGAAGGGCAGAATGGTGTTCCAGTTCGTGTGGTCGGAGGCGACGCATATTGAAAGCACGTCGCCGAGCGCGCAGTTGAAGCGTTCTGTGAGGCCATTGGTTTGGGGTGGTACGCCGCAGTTGTGCGATGATTAAAGTGGCAATCTTTAAAAATGGCTTCAACCACTTCCGACAGGAAGACACGTCCGCGATCACTGAGCAATTCCTGGGGTGGACCATGCCGTAGGATGAATCGGCGAAGCAGGAATGAGGCAACATCGCGCGCTGTAGCTGCTGGGAGAGCGGCGGTTTTGGCGTGTCGTGTGAGGTGATCTACTGCCACAATAGTCCAGCGGTTACCAGCCGACGTCAAGGGAAGTGGCCCATACAAATCAATTCCAACGCGCCCGAACAGCCGAGTAGGGCAAGGTAGAGGCTGCAGACCAGCCGGCGAGAGCTGGGGTGAAGATTTCCGGCGCTGGCAGTCGGGGCAGGAGCGAACGAACTGTTGAACGTACTTGTACATTCCTCGCCAGTAGTAGCGCTGCCGAAGGCGCTGGTAGGTTTTGAAAACTCCCGAGTGTGCGCACTGTAGATCGGTGTAAAAGGATGCGCAGAATTCGGAGTGCAGACTGCGAGGAACTACTAACAACCACTGGAGGCCGTCTGCGGCATAACTGCGTCGGTGAAGCAGGTTGTCGCGAACCGCGAAATGGCGAGCCTGACGACGCAACGTACGAGTGGTTGATTGTGGTGATGGGTCAGCAAGCAAGTCTACAATCGAGGCAATCCAGGGGTCCTTGCGCTGCTCGGAATCGAGAGTCTCAAGGTCGATTGTAGAAACAGCTAGCTCCGATAGTGAGCAGCAGGTATTGTCGTCAGGCAAGGGAGAGCGTGATAGGGCGTCGGCATCAGAATGTTGGCGTCCGTTGCGGTACAGCACGCGGATATCGTAGTCCTGCAGGCGAAGTGCCCAGCGGGCAAGACGACCTGAAGGATCCTTCAAAGATGACAGCCAACATAGTGCATGGTGGTCGGTGACGACATCAAACGGGCGGCCATACAAATAAGGACGGAACTTAGTAAGAGCCCAGATGATCGCCAGACATTCTTTTTCCGTGACAGTGTAATTGGTCTCGGCTTTCGTAAGGGTGCGACTGGCATAGGCCACGATATATATTTAGGAAAACCAGGTTTGCGCTGCGCAAAGACAGCGCCGAGGCCAACACCGCTGGCATCTGTGTGTCCCTCTGTAGGGGCCGTCGGGTCGTTGTGGCGCAAAATTGGGGGAGTCGTCAGCAAACGACGGAGATTTGCGAACGCTTCCTCACACTCTGACGACCACGAATGAAGGGGTCCGTTGCATCCAAGGAGCTTCGTCAGAGGCGATATGATGGCGGCGAAATTTCGAATGAAGCGTCGGAAGTAAGAACACAAACCTACGAAACTTCGCAGTTCTTTGATGGGCGTAGGTTTAGGAAATTCGGCGACGGCACGAAGCTTGGCTGGATCGGGGAGAATTCCATCCTTGGAAACAACGTAACCCAGTATCGTCAGCTGCCACGCTGCAAATCGGCAGTTCTTTAAATTCAGTTGTTTGCCGGCGTTTCTCAAACACGTCAAAACACGCCGGAGGCGTTGAAGGTGCGTGGAGAAGTCCGGACCAAAAACAACGACGTCAACAAGGTAGCATAAGCACGTATGCCATTTCAAGCCGTGCAGAATGGTATCCATCATGCGCTCAAAAGTTGCTGGCGCATTACAAAGTCCAAACGGCATGACGATAAATTCGTATAAGCCGTCGCGCGTGTCAAAGGCTGTCTTCGGTCGATCATCATCTGCCATAGGTACTTGCCAATACCCTGAGCGCAGATCGAGAGATGAAAACATTCTGCTCCCTGTAGGCTGTCAATAGCGTCGTCGATTCGCGGAAGCGGGTAAACGTCCTTACGAGTGATTTTGTTGAGGCGCCGATAGTCCACACAGAACCGTACAGAACCGTTTTTCTTCGTAACAAGGACGACGAGAGATGCCGATGGACTGTGGGAAGGTCGGATCACTTCACGGCGGAGCATATCGGCCACTTGTTCATTAATCACGCGACGTTCTGTAGCCGATACACGATATGGGCGTTGCCGCAATGGTGATTGGGAGCCAGTATCGATGTGGTGCGTAAAAGTTGATGTCCGGCCCAGGGAAAGCTGCCCGACGTCGAAAGAAGCACGAAATTCTTGTAGGAAGCACAGAAGCTGTGATCGCTGGCCCGGTGTAAGGTCATCGGCAACAGAAGAATCGAACACATCTATAGGCAATGGGCCAGACGTAGAACTCGAGCCGAGCGTACTGTAACGGGCACAGTATGTGTCTTCGGGAACGTCCGTAATTTGTACGTCTGCGATAGCTTCGACACTGCCCAGACATTCTCCTTGGAGTAGCAACACAGGGCACGAGAACGGGTTACAAATAAATATAGCACTAGAGCCCTGTGTGATGTTCACCGTCGCAAAAGGTAGCAGGAGACCTTTTCGAGTGGAAAAGCGGCCGGACGGAGAAAGTAGTGCGACGGCGTCGGAGAAGCTGCTGCAGTACATAGAGACAACCACTGACGAGTTGGGAGGAACGGTGGTGTCGTGTCTGAAGAGGAGTTTGTTCGGTAGAGAAGCATTGTCGGCGAGCGTCAACCTGAGAGCGGCGACAGTTCTAGTTCGGCCCGTGCGCAATGAATGACGGCATTGTGGCGGGAAAGAAAATCCCAGCCGAGGATAACGTCATGGGAGCACGACGAAACTACAATAAATTCGATGGCGTATACAACGTCCTCAATGACAACACGAGCTGTGCACGCCGCTAACGGGTGAATACGCTGTGCGCCGGCTGTGTGGAGGGACAGTCCAGTAAGGGGCATCGTGACTTTCCGAATCAAGCGACAAAGTTTTGCGTCCATAACTGACACGGCGGCTCCGGTGTCCAGGAGGCAGATGTGTGAACACCATCAACAAACACGTCTATCACATTCGTCGGGCTACCCTGAGGACTTTCGCGTTTCACCGGCGTCGCAGCCCTTGCCTCGTGGACTGCGACGATTAGTTTTCCTCTTCCCGAGCTGCGGGACGGGGCCGCATCGGTAATAGCGAGCGTCGGTGTTGAGAAGGGGAGCGGCGGGTATTGGGCGTTGGGCGGAACGTCGGTGACGATGCCGAAGGGTCGCCGTAATATGGGCGGGGAGGACCGACCATACGACTTGGCGCATATGTTGTAGCGCTAGGTGACTAGACGCGATTACAGTAGCGTGCGACGTGACCGGCGTAGCCGCACGCAAAACAGATAGGCCGGTTGTCGGATGTAGGCCACCGATTCGCTGTGGTGGGCCCCGTCCATGTAGGAGGACGCGTTGTGTGGGGCGGCTGGTGATATGGTTGCATGGTGGGCTGTGGTCGGGGCATAGTCAAGACGTCGGCGTTTCTGAGAGGCCCACCTTGAGAGAAGGGGTGGGGCCTGGCGACGACTTCCGCGTAGCTGAGAGGTGCAGCCGGAGGGATCTGTTGGGGCCCGGCGGCGACTTCAGCGTAGCGGAGAGGTGCGACCGCAGGAACATGTTGATGGCGCTCAGGCAAAAGCCGGTTGAGTTCGTGCGCGATGGTGCGGCGGAGCGGGGGCTCAAAGCTTGACGTTGGCTCTTGTACTGGTGGCGGTTGTTCAAAGGCCATCAAGGAGAGCTGGCGTGCAATTTCCTCGCGCACGAAAGCCTTCATTTCTGCCATCAACGCTGACTGATCAGAAATGGCCGTCAAGCCAGCGAGGTGTTTGTCGCGCGATGGAGGGCTACGGGTCAATGACCGCTGCCTGCGTAGCTACTCGTAACTTTGGCACAGTGTAATTACCTCGGCCACAGTGCGAGGATTTTTGGCAAGGAACATGTTGAAGGCATCGTCTTCCATGCCTTTCTTAACATTCCTGATCTTATCAGACTCCGATATGGTCGCGTTGACTTTCCTGCCTAAGTCCAGGATGTCTTCGATATAACTTGTGAAGGATTCGCCTACTTGCTGAGCTCATTCCCGCAAAAGCTGTTCGGCGCGCAGCTTACGAACAGCAGGGCGACCAAAAACCTCGACAAAAGATGTCTTGAAGTCTGACCACGTCGGAAAATCCGTTTCATGGTTGTTGTACCATAAGCTGGCCACACCCGCGAGGTAGAATATCACGTTTCTGAGCTTAGCGGCTTCGTCCCATTTATTGTGGGCGCTTACCCGCTCGTAGGTCGTAAGCCAATCCTCAACGTCGGTTTCGTCCGCGCCTGTGAAGATAGCAGGGTCCCTGTGGCGCGGCACACCAAAGCAGGGTGCCGATGCAGGGGGAGGTAATTGCTGGGAGGCTTCTTCAGGCATGGTCGACGGTACGCTGCGGGATCGAAGTTCCAGGTTGCAGGTTTTGAGGGCGCAGCACGCTCCACCAATTGTAAAGGGTTTATTAGAGATCGGAGCAGCGCAGCGTCGACAGCCTAACGAGACACGGCTTTCAAGCGCGAGCGCCATTGCGAGCCAAAGCGCTGGACCCACTAGCGTCTCTCTTCGCTACATATATATATATATATATATATATATATATATATATACTAACTGTTACGCGACGCTCTGCTAGGCAGCACTCTACGCTTTCTGCATGGCCCCGTTACAGCAGTGGATGTCTTACGGTTCCACTGGACCCATCGTGCATAACGTATTTTAATGCCGTATTTCAAAGTTACTTGAATATATCATTTATAGCCAGTAATTACGTTGCATGGATGAATTGTCGCCGCGCCGTGTTACCTTTATGTTTTTTTCTAGCCCTATTCATGATGATCATCATCATCCACCTATATTTATGTTCACTGAAGGACGAAGGCCTCTCCCTGCGAACTCCCGATTACCCCTATCTTGCGCTAGCTAATTCCAACTTGGTAATGCCAGCCGTATGCACTCCAACCTAATTTTATTCTGCTGTAAATTTCCTTCTAAAGATCAGGGTCCCCTGTAAGTAATGGACCTAAATAAACGTACTCCTTTACAGAATCTAGAGGCTGACTGGCAATCCTGAATTCTTGTTCCCTTGCTAGGCTATTGAACATTATCTTTGTCTTCTGCATATTCATCTTCAACCCCATTCTTACACTTTCTCGGTTAAGGTCCTCAATCATTTGTTGTAATTCGTCTCCATTGCAGCTGAATAGGACAACGTGATCTGCAAACCGAAGTTGCTGAGATATTCACGCTTGATCCTTGCTCCTAAGCCTTCCCAGTCTAAGAGCTTGAATACTTATTCTAAGCATGCACTGAATAGCATTGGAGATATGGTGTCTCCTTGCCTGACCCCTTTCTTGATAGGTACTTTCTACTTTTCTTGTGGAGAACCAGGGTCGCTGTGGAATTTTGTAGATATTTGCCAAGATATTTACGGATGCCTACTGTACTCCTTGATGACTACTGATATTTCTACTGAATAAAAAGCCTTTTCATAACCTATGAAAGCCCTGTTCACACAACTGTGCTATTCCTCGAAATTCCAATGGCTTTATAGTTTTTTTGGCTACGTCCCACGCTCGCTTTCGCTGACAATTTGAAATGAAAGATCATTGAAATTGGCAAGCCCCATTGGCTCCCTTCCACGAGGTGGCACAAATGAGGAAATTTGGCAGGTGCATTCAAATGGCCTTTGGTTTCGTAGTCAGCGCAAGCGAGCGTGTGACACTGGTATTATATTTTCCACCATGCTTAGTCCCATTTTTGTTTTATCCCAATTATTACGTGGTTCAGCGCAAATACTTTACAATTGCATCTGGGCGCCATTATTCATGCAGTGTTTGATTCAATTCATTACTGCGTAGTACGCCTCGTGGCGCCACTCACGTGCTTCGTTCCCGGTAACCTTGCAATCCGAGGAGCAAGCATGGCGCGAATATTCCGAGTACCGGCAGCGCCCACTGGTGACGAGCGTACTGGCAGCGCTTGCGGATCAGCGCGCGCAGGCACTGTAGCGTAGACGTGCGCCACACGCACCCGTCGCAGCTGTCGCGCAGTGCGTTCACGTCCACAGGGTTCGTCGACGGCGCCTGCCCCGCGGCCGTCAGGGTCTCCGCCTGCTCTTCCATCATCTCGTCCGCGATCCTGCAAACGCAGCGCGATTGCACTGGCCCGCTTCAACGGCATCCGGACAGCGATACGGCTGTTCGCGCATATATTGCACCTGTCAGGGGTTTCAGCGAGGACTTCCTTTATCGATTCCAAAGTTTTCGACATCTGTTGCCGCATAAATACATGCCGCATTTTCCGCATTTACAGAGTCACACTCTGTAAGTATCACGGGCCCTTTTTCACGAGTTAGAAAGAAAAATACTGGCGTATAAGTAGCACCCAGTCTATGTATAAGACGCACCTATTTTAACTAGATAGGCATGATCTAACGAGAATATGCACCCTTGTACACTCATTCCAAAATGCCGCATTTATTCATTTCAGGACACAATTTCCGTAAACAAAATTTATACAAGCCGAAATTTCTACCAGAAGAAAACTTTGCCCAACACCAATATCATGCGCAGGAAACCAACATTCCTTGGTCTTGACTTGAAGTCATCGAAGCCCTCTTCCTTCAGCGCAGTCAAAAAGTTCAGCCACTACAGCCGGCAGCATGCCTAGGCCACCGTCGTCGGCCTCTGAATGAATGAACTAAATTTGTCCGGATTAAAAGTAGTTTCTTTTGCATTAAACCCTACAGGACGAGCGAGTTTGGGAGGCGAGAGATACATCTACTAGCGGCAGAGCTCCATCACCACCACGGAACAGCGCAGGACGTCGTCCTGCAGACCAGGCTTGGAGCTGCCCAGGGCAGCCCCCCCCCCCCCCCCACACACACACACTTGTAAAACGGTGGGGGGTGAGAGGGCCTGGTCTGGGCATGCTAGTAGTGCTAGTATTATGTGGTTATAGTTAGCATAAGGGGCTGTGCAACGACAACATCTGGGACAAAGAAAGTGATCGGGGTATAGTTTATTCAGGAGTGACGAAGTAGTGATGGTGTGAGTCTGCAGTTGTCTCCATAGTATTTCCAATTGCCTCGAGTTGGGATGAGTGAGAGGGGGCAAGTGCGTTGAGATGACCTGTAGTGCTGGCAAATGTGGTATGTAATGTGTCTATCACGCCGGTCTCAGCCTCCGATTTTGTTTGTGTCTGGTGCGTGAAACCTCGTGGACAGGAACAGACGGCTTCATTGCCTGGCAAGACCTCGTGCGCAGGAGCCCAAACAAGTGTAACTTCTGATTGAACTACAATTTTGCGTGCAATGATTCCATCCAGTCTGCCGATACACCCGGCTCCATGCAATCCTGATCGAGACACCCGGCTCCAATCACAAGCCTGATTTAGAATCGCTGATGACAGTGGTGGCTGAGGGGATAGTGTGAGCCAGCGCTACGGCGGCCTGCTCTGCCTCCTCTGGGAAGGGGAGCCACCAGCTGGCCTTGTGGGGTTACTGCCACGAGAACGAACTTATCCCGGGTGGTGTGAGGGGCATTCTGCGGCATCTAAATATAGTGTGCCTGGCAGTTTATCGCACTGGCGGTGCTGCGCTCTCACCCGAGCCACTCTCCGCATGCGGTTATACAGTGGGTGCATGTTCCGGAGAAGTGGTGGTACATACAATTTGGCTTGGAGCTCACTCCGCAGACGAAGTTTGTGCGTAGGTTGGAGGGGAGGGTTAACGTCAAGGCTGCGGGTATGCATATTTCGGTAGTGAATTTTGCGAGTCCGTAATACTGTGCACTGATAGTGGCTTCAATTGCAAGTTGAGAGAATGAGAACTCCTCCAACTCGATCAAGCCTTCGTCATGCCTATCATTACCCTACCTCACTTACCCTACCTCACTCACTAAACAGGAGGAAGAGGAAATCAATATACTTATTCTCAAGGCTCACAATTTCGCCCTCGATGAATGCATGAGAAAATGTACGGAATGATTTCTTGCCATCAGGGGCTGCCAAGTTAGCCCCATTTTCTGATCAACGGATTGCCTAAACCTCTGAATTGTAGTTGAGGTCTGCCTATTTTTCTGTATGGTGAGACATAAGGTCCGAATGTTATCAGCGATAGGAATGGGAGTGGCACCTATCGTGATATGAATTGGAGTAATTTGTTTTTCGGGCCATTTGTGCGCGCGGAGAAGCAGGAGATCTGATTTGAATGTAGCGCACGTCAGCTTGAGCTGCCGTGCGCATTATTTGGCCCGGTCTGTGTCTTTCAGCAGGCGTTCCTGCATCTCCACGTACGAACCACCGCCCCTGGTCCATATGGCGATGTCATCAGCATAGAGAGCGAAAGAGATCCCTGGGATTAACTGAAGTTTGCGCGTGATGTTTAGCATCGCAACGGTAAAGGAAGGGGGATAGCACCGACCCTTGGGGCATCCCAATGCGGCCCAGGTTTGATTCTGAAGAGTGCCCTGTACCCCAGTGAATAGTGGCCTTCCTATCGGTAATAAAGTGGCGGGAAACTTGACCGCGAATACACGCAGAATTGCCGCGCGACTGGATCGAGGCACTTTGAGTGTATTCGCAGGCTTCTTTAAGGATTGGAAATACGCTTATGTAGCACGTATTGAGCAACAGAAAGCTGTATCGGGAGTTTTTCATCTTGCTCTACAACTTTCTCACTGACATTTTGATAATTAGGTCAGTACTTCTCGAGTTAGATAATTACAATTACCTAATTAAATCTCAGTAACGAAAAAAATTACTGGCTGCTATTCCACTGTACTGGAAACAATAAGAAGTAGGTTTGCTTCGCGTAACGCCGTTCCTCTTTCTTTAAATCGTGCTGCGTGATAGCTGGGACACCCTGTATATATATATATATATATATATATATATTGTACTGAAGACGAATGACGGGAGCTTCGATGTCTGAGAAAAGTAGACAACTGGCTCTAGCTCACGCGCGCCAATAGGCAGACCTGCCTTTCGAATAGCTTTCTGTAATGCAACGCCAAGGCCTGCTTGAAGACCAACGCCCCAATTTTAAGTGGTGGAGATGCGGAGTAGAGGGTACAGATCCTTGCGCGTTATTCGATTAAGACGTCGGTAATCCACGCATAACCTGATGGATCCGTCCTTTTTCTTCCCCAGCACAACTGGACAGGCCCAGGGACTGCTGGAGGGCTGGATTATTCCACGTTTCAGCATATCGTTTATACCTGTTGATCGATGACACGGCGTTCTCCAGTTGACACACGGTATGGGCGCTGGCGCAATGGTGCTTGTTGGCCGGTATCGATGCGATGAACAACTGGTGACGTTCAACCTAAGGAAGACTGGTTGTGGTAGAAGGAGGCTCGAAAACGCTGCAGGCGTTTTCGAGCTTTGTTTGTTAGACAGTCGGATTCCCCCGGTCCGTGCCAGTTCTGAGTTGGCTGTTTTCTGCCGGCCGAAGCAAGAACCTCAGGCGCGAAGCCCATGGAAAATGCACAGCTGTGGCTTTCCACAGGAAGGTCCCGACGCTGGTCCGGGCTCGGCCGCACCGCTTTTTACTGCGGCGAGCCTCGCCCAGTCCCGGTGCAGTGCCGTTCCTGCTTCTGGACCCCAGCCTGACCGGCTCAGCCCTTAGAGCCAATCCTTTTCCCAAGGTTACGGATCCGTTTTGCCGACTTCCCTTACCTACATTGGTCTATCGACTAGAGGCTGTTCACCATGGAGACCTGCTGCGGTTGTGGGTACGGTCCGGCACGAAAATCACACTCCCTCACTCGGATTTTCAAGGGCCGACAGGAGCGCACCGGACAGCGCAAGAGACGCACTGCTCTACGGAGCCACCGTCCCTATCTCGGGGTGAACCCTTTCCAGGGACTCGATCTCCTTACAGAGAAAAGAAAACTCTTCCCGGGGCTCCCATCGGCGTCTCCGAGCTGCTTTGCGTTTCCGCACTGGGCCCCGAAGGGCCGATCTCCGTAGCCGGGTTCGGGACTCTTAACCCGATTGCCTTTTGGTTGCAGCAGGGCGTCTCCGTTTCACAGACTGAGCTGCACAAACGCGCCCGCTTCTGAAAGGATTTCTCCTTTCCCTAAGGACCGACTGACCCATGTTCAACTGCTGTTCACATGGAACCCTTCTCCACTTCAGTCCTCAAGGTTCTCACTTGAGTATTTGCTACTACCACCATTTGAAGCCACAAAATTCAAAGGTGAGCACTGCAGTGGTATGAGAAGCCTAAAAAACGCTCAACCTTGCACTCGGCCGGGCAACGCTTGAACCAGCGAAGCTGGGCGATCGTCGCCCAGCATTTTTCGGAAGTGCGCGCGAACTTTTCACCTTACTACTCATGATGTTGATAATTGCTTTTCGCACGTCCTGGACTTACGGCCGTCACTGCGCGTTGCATGGCGCCGCTTGCAACACCGGCAACGTGTTGTAATGCCAACATCGCGTTGCAGCAGACTCACTCCGTGAATGCATGTCTCTCTCGCTCTCTATCTCTCTCTCTCTCTCTCGGACTTACGGCCGTCACTGCGCATTGCATAGCGCAGCTTGCAACACCGACACCGCGTCCCAATGGCAACACCGCGTTCCACCGCGTTGCAATACCGACAACGCGTTCCATCAGACCCGCTCCATGAACGCGTCTCTCTCCCGCTCTAATTTTCTTTGTCTCTCTCCCGAGCCTCTTCTTAACCTCGCAGAGCATTGGCACTAGCGCGTGCGCACGCGCCAGCTGTGGACGACGACGCTCGAAAGCAATAATATGGTTCGCATAAATGCATGTTCTGCAAGCGTGGCTCTATATAGCCTAGTGGTTGTGACACTCGCCTTGGAACCGGGGGTACGTGGGCTCGATTCCCGTCTCGGCAAGAAAGTTTATTTCCTTTTATTTCTTTCTTCATTGCGATGATGATAGTTTCTTCGAGATTAGATTATGGGGTTTTACGGGCCAAAACCACAATCTGGTTATGAGGCACGCCGTAGTGGGGACTCCGGAAATATGGACCACGTGGTGTTCTTTAACGTGCACCTAAGTCTTAAGTACACGGGTGTTTTCGCATTTCGCCCCCATCAAAAGTGATAGTTTCTTCATACAAACCACTAATTATGGCTGCCTTAAACAGCTTCGCTGTTAATAGTCGTGGGTCACTGAGAAGCCAGACCAGATGTTGGTGTGAAAAACAAGGAAGCTAAATCAGAAACCTCTGGCAGTTGTTTCCTTATATTGTGTGACACTTTTACAAATCAGAGCACAACAAACGTGAGGCTTTAAGGGAATGGATGTCAATCGCAAAGCAATTTGAAGTTTATGTCCATCGTGTTCCAGATTCAGTGCTGTAAGTACGTCACATGTGCAGAAACCATCCATCAGCAAAAACACTCGATTCTACCAACATGAGTGCTTGGCACAAGTGGTGAACTTATTCACATTCGTTGAAGGAACACCCGCATTTTGTTAAACAGCAGATCATATTATAAACGCGCTCCGAAAAATTCGCGTGTCTAGAAGGCAGAATAGCAGTTGATGTAAAGACTATAATGTAAAGACTGTAACGTTGTGCTGCGGCACCAACTGCATATCTTGCGACCGGGCGCAAGCGGAACTGGCGACTCAATCTCACACATGAAATAAGGAAAGCGGAAAGGCGGCGTGAAAGGGGGGGGGGGGTGCGGCTTCTACTCTGCCAGCCACTGCGTACTTCTACTTTGAGCGGCTGCGGGCGGTCGCGCGCACCGTATTTTGAAAGCGATCTGCACACGGCTCCTACCTTGGTAAGCGCTGTGCTTTCGCCGCTAAGTTTCCGTTGAAGCGATAGACCGCTCGAACCTTCGCTCGCTGCTGCCCCCGCGCTTGCTCACGCCAGCGTTTTGACAACGGTTGTCTGCGGTCATCGAATCTGATCTATTCATGTTGGCTTGCGCACGCTGACACCATTCTTGTTAACTCAGTTAGTAAGCGAATGTGTTCATGTGTAGACAGCCGATAAAACTACTATTCTTACTGCCTAGCTATCTACTCATTTGCTATCGCAATTCATGCTGCGCCTTTCGGGAAAAACTGCGACTTTCTTATCATGCATGACTCAAAAATGCATGCTAGCAACCGCCGTGCTTCATGTTGCCTTGTGATTTAAGCATGAATGGTGGAATGTATTGTTGAAATGTGTTGCGTCTGTAAAGCCGTAGTTGGCTGCCGACTATTTATGAAACTCAAGGAAACAAACATATTAGGAGACAGCAGTCCAGGAGTATGATAAAACACCGGCGAGGCATTCATTCCGTGAGGCGCACTTGTGCCAGAGAGCCAGTGCCTTCGCGCGCGCACTTCGTCGTTGTTTCCTTCTGGCGACATATCAATTCTTCCTCCCTTAGACGAAGTTTCCATAGCGATCCGAAGGCCGTCTAACTAGTGGTCGCAGTTGCCGGGTGGTTCCTGCTTGTGACGTCGAGGTCGATGTTTCAGAGGAAGTGTTCTCTTGCGTATTGATTGAGTCCGGTACCAGTGGAACAGTAGCACTTGTTTCTTGTGGCATTGTGTCCGAGAATTCGTCTGGTCTGCTCCAGTCTGTCGGCGCTTGGGTTGCTTGCCTGGTTTGAGTCTTTTTGATGTGAAAGAGGTGACGCCTTATCTTTCCGAGGACGCTTTTCAAAGTCAGGATCATGGTCCGACGTTGCTCAGTATTTCCCCTTCAATCCAGTCTGGTTTCTTTAATAACTGTCGGATAAGCACTTTCTCCCCTACTGAGAAGCGACGTGATTGCCTGAGTGCTTCCTGGCACTCAGGGATCTGTGTCTTCGTCTGCGGCATGAGTATGTCGAGAGGACACAAAAGTTCTCGTCCAAACATCACTCTTAGCAGGTGTCATTCCTGTAGCCGTGTGAGCCGTGGTGTGTTGCCGATACACGAACCTCGCAATTCGACACTGTATGGACAACTTTGTATCCATCAGGAGCTCTCTCTTTAGTTCTGCAACACAGCGTTCTGCCTGGCCATTTGTTGCAGGGTGATACGCTGGTGATGTGGTAGCATGTATGCCAATTGACGCATACAACTGTTGCATGCAGCATACAGAAAAGTTGTCGCAGACAACTTTTCTGTGTATGCTGAACGCAGCAAAGAGACTTCGGAGTAGATCTTTGGACTACAACTGCGGGTGTTGGTTGTGTGACGTGATGGCCTCACGAAATCAATGTGCACTGTGTTCCACGGTGTTTGGGGACGATCCAAGGTGGGAATAGGAACTTTGGGTGAACTATTATGCGTTGACGGGTATTCACGGCACCGTTCGCACCGTTTTTTCGATAACCTTGTCAATTCCGGGCCACCATACGTAGGTTCTTGCGCACTTCCTCATGGCTACTATGCCTCGGTGACCCGCATGTAGGAGTTCCAAAACGTGAGATCGCGCTGAACATGGTATAATCACCCGTGATCCAATCGTGAGGCACTCACGATGAGTTGCCAGTGCAGTCGCTCTTTGTCGGTAAGGAGTGAACTTATCTCCAATGCGTTAAGCTCACTGTGCCATCTTGTACTGACTTGTGCAGCCTTTGTAGGATCTTGTCTTCCTGAGTCAGACGTGCTATCTCTGTAGGTGTAAACGGGGGTCTTGTCAACGCTTCAAACAATAGTACGTCGCCTGGTGGCCATGGCTTGTCGGTGTGTTCTGGTATACTGGCAATCGGCTAAGCGCATCCGCGTTTTCTTGCCATTCTTGTACACAATGCTGTAATCATACGCAGATAACTAGATGCTCCATCTCGTCATTCTTTGTGAGAGGACTTGAGCCGTTGGTTTCTCGGGGCCCAGTATGCCGAGCAGAGGTTGATGGCCAGTCACGAAACTTACCTTTCGTCCCACAATACACTTGTGTAAGCTGTGAGCTGCAAACACTACAGCAAGGCCTTCTCTGTCCAACTGTGCATAGTTTCGTTCCGCCGGCTCTAGTGTCCTAGATGCAAAAGCGATCGGTGCCTCTCTATTCTGGTCGTCACGTTCAGACAGAATTGCTCCTATGTCGTATGGTGAAGCGTCACAAGTGACAAGCAGCCCCTCCCGTTCGTCGTAGTGTGCCAGTATTGTCTGACTGAGAAGCAATCTCTTAAGTTCGTCAAAAGCTTCTTGATGATTGATTTCCCATATCCACGTGGCGTCCTTCTGAAGGAGCTGGTAAAGACAGCTGGCAATCGTTGCCTGTTTCCAAGGAATCTGTCGTAAAAAGGCAGCATTCCAAGAAATGACTAGCGCTTGCTTGCAGTTTGGTGCTGGAGCCTCTGTAACCGCTCGAAATTTCTCTTCGCTGGTGTGAGCTCCTGTTTCGTGAATTAGGTGTCTCAGAAAAGAAACTTGTCTCACTACAAAACAGCACTTGTTTTTGCCGAGGCGCACATTGTACTACGCCGCCTCTGAATGACTTCTTCCAATCAGTTGGCATGTTCCGCAGCGTACTTTCCACTGATGATCACGTCATCTAAGTACGCACAAACACCAGTGATGCCAGACAGCCTAGTCTCTATGGAGCGTTGAAAAATGACTGGTGCTGCAGAGATTCCAATGGGTAATTGTTTGACATTGTAGAGTCCTTTCAGCGTGTTCAAAGTCAATATCTCGACTGTCTGCGGTGTTACGTGAAGTTACTGGTAAGCCTGTGCTAAATCCAGTGTGCTGAAGATCTTGCCGCCCCTAAAGTGGCTGAGAACTACATCTGTTGTGGTAAGTGGGTAATCTGCCTTCTTCGATACTTGATTCACTGTACAACGGTAGTCGCCACATATTCGCAAC
This sequence comes from Dermacentor silvarum, assembly GCF_013339745.2. Lineage (NCBI taxonomy): Eukaryota > Metazoa > Arthropoda > Arachnida > Ixodida > Ixodidae > Dermacentor > Dermacentor silvarum. The sequence goes on from NC_051160.1 coordinate 130,501,065, forward strand.
GAGCTGTTCTTTCGAACGAGTACGTGAGGTGTTGCCCAATCCGAATGCTGCGCAGGCTCGAATATGCCTTGATATTTCAGTCGATCCACTTGAGCCTCTACAGCTTTTACAAACTTTGGCTTTGCTCCTTCCACAAGCTTGACTTGTACCGTAGGACCAACGTGTCCTGAGACGTCGGCGTCGAAAAGAGACTGATACTTGCTTAGAAACACGATCGTCTTACTTGCTTAGAAACGAGCTTAGAAACGAGTTCGTAGTCTGTTACGTCATTGATGCCTGTTATCTGTATACCCAGATAAGGAAACCAATTTCGTCCGAGGAGGTTACACCCTTCTCACTTCCACCTATTACTTCCACCGTTGCACTACCGAGAACACGAAGGGCCTGGCCTGACCATTTGCGTAGTAGAATCTTGTTCGTCTGAAGCTGTGGTGGGTCATATGTCCACGTCACTGTTAACGTGGCCTCACTGATGAGAGTTCAGGCTGCACCTGAGTCGACCTCAAAACCCAAGGGCTTGCCATGCATGCGTATCTGAATGATCACCTTGTAAGTTCACGATGCGTCCCCTAAGGAGTTGAGCTCGTAAAGCGCCACGTCTGGTGTTGAGGCAGTTGGCAAAATTCCTTGTCGTGGATTTTGGATATTGTCATTCTTCTTAGTTCTTGCTTCTTTCCGCTTCTTTATGCACGCTTTTTCAAAGTGTGCGCGTTTCTTGCAGTAGTTGCAGGAGGTTGTCTGAAACTTGCAAGTGTCCGAACTATGTTGCGCGTCACAACGCCAACGCCGTTGATTCTTCTTTAGGGCATAGGTATTCGAACTACTTAGATTTTCTGTCTTGCAGATGCTTCTTCTGGCTTCGTGAATGTCTTTAAATTCCGCGTTTTTTTTTCTGATCGTCAACGGCGTTCTCAGCTCGTAGTGCAAAGTCAAACGTTTGCTGGAACGTTAAGTCCGTTTCTTCCAACAACCGTTGCTGTACCTGCTCATACCGGAGACCACAGACGAAACGATCCCGCAGCATTACGTTAACAGGCAGCATTGTCGGTTTCGCAGCCATGTCTGCGCTGGTTCCAAAATTACAATCAGCTGCTAGTTTCTTGAGTGCTCTCGCGTAATCACTGACCATTTCGCCGTGTAGTTGGTCTCGTCGTTAGAAGCGTGGCTTCAGAAGGTCGTGGATCAAAATGAGCCGTGAGCATCTCGATTACGTCCTCGTAGCTCATTTGGCTTGGCTGCTTGGGTTGAACGAGAGCGCCCACAACATCGTAAGTCGGTTCCCCGCACAACATGAGCAGATGAGCACGTTTCTTGGAAGCGGCAGCAATGTCGTTAGCTTCGAAAAATAATTGAAGCCTCCCATACTAGGATCTCCATCATCCGGGGCTGAATTTGGGTAGGCGACCAAAGTCCGGCGTCGCCATGTTATTCCTTCGGTGAAGTGCGGGTGAGTCGAGAGTCTTTGTTGCCAATTGTTGCGTCGCCAATTGTTGTGTCTCTACAGCCGTAGTTGGCTGCCGACGATATATTAAACTCAAGGAAACAGAAACATTAGGAGGGAGCAGTCCAGGTGTATGAGAAAACACTGGCGAGGCTTTCGTTCCGTGAGGCGCGCTCGTGCCAGAGCGCCAGTGCCTTCGCGCGCACACTTGGTCGTTGGGCTCTTCTCGCGACATATCAAAATGTATTAAGCGTAGACGACTCCTCGGTGGAAGTTCACCGATTAAATTAACGACTGCTGGCGCCAAGGGTCCATTCCCCCATCATGGAAAACGGCCAAAGTAATTGTTATTCGAAAATCTGGCAAGCCATCTAGCCTTGCCAATCCCCGCCCCATCTCGTTAACCTCGTGTGTCGGTAAGGTTATGGAGCATGCACTCCTTACCCACATAAACTCTCACCTCGAAGACACGTCCGCATACCCCTACTCATTCATCGGCTTTAGAGCGCATCTCTCAGCCCAGGATGCCATGCTCCAACTCAAGCACCAAATTCTCGGCGACAAATCCCGACACACGAAGGTGATATTGGGCCTCGATCTCTAGAGCGCCTTCGATAACGTCGCGCACTCTACCATCCTCGAACGCATCTCCCTGCTCAACCTCTGCGACTGCACCTACAACTACGTACGAGACTTTCTATCCAACGGAGGGGTGTTCCTCTCGGTTGGAGATATTCAATCGGAGAAATTCACTCTCGGATGCGCGGGAACCCCACAAGGATCTGTCATTTCACCAATGCTGTTCAATTTGGTCATGCTCGGATTAACACAGGAACTACACAAGCTCGATGGCATAGAACATACCATCTATGCCAACGACATTACCATCTGGGCCACAACGGGCAGCGACGGGCAAATTGAAGCCGCTCTGCAAGACGCCATCAATGCCATCGGAAATTATCTCCAAGGCATGGGACTCCGATGTTCCCCCGACAAGTCAGAGCTCCTCCTATACCGCCCCACGCACTGTAGGCGCCCACCACTAGGTTCTACGCACAAACTCCACTACGAGAAAATCCAACTCCACATGAGAGATGGTGGAACCATACCCGTGGTCTCTACCATCCGGGACCTCGGCATGACCATCGAAGCCAACAGCGCCAACTCAACGGCTATATCGAAGATCCTCCGACAAACGGCCAATACGACGCGGCTGCTGAAACGGGTGACCAACCGGCGACAGTGCATGAAGGAAGAAAGCCTCATGCGCCTTGTGCACTCGTTCATCATCTGTCACGTGACGTACGTTGCCGCCTTCCATAATTGGTACAAAGCAGAACAGACCAAATTGGACATAATTATACGCTGCGCCTACCATCTATAGCCTTAGGACTGCCAAACAACACCAGCAGGGAACTTCTACTCAAATTAGGACTCCATAACACCCTCAACGAATTAATCGAAGCACCACGTCGGTCTCATCTGGAGCGTCTCACCGTCACAGAAACGGGCCAGCGCATTGTAACTAAAGTCGGCATCACCTACCACCGTCAACATGGAGACAAATACCCAATTCCACGTAACGTACAGATTTGGCTACATGCCGACCCTATCCCCAAAAACCTGCACCCGGACAACAATAAAGAACGTCGGAAGGCAAGGGCTGCCTCCCTCATTAAAGCCTATGGCGACACCACAGGCGTCTCCTGCGTCGACGCAGCTGGCTACCACAGTAAGCGGATCGCTCAAGCATGCCGCCAGCATCGTAACCCAAAACGCCGAGACGGCCGAGGAAGTGGCCATCGCCCTGGCCACCCTCGATGCTGACTGCCACATCATCGTGAGCGATTGCCGCACGGAAATCGGCAATTACATCAAAGGTCGTATTTCAAAAGAAGCACTACGCATCCCGCACCAAGCCCCTACCTCAACTCAAAGCCAAATCACCCTCGTCTGGTTCGCAGTGCACGTCGGCGGCGTACATCCCCACCTCATCAACCTCAATGAGGCCGCTCACTCCGTAGCACGAGGCCTTGTCAACCATGCGGGAGACAGCGCAGGTGCACCCGCGGAACGTGATCGCCTCACAAGCTTCAACGAACTTACGAAATCATTCCATCTCGGAAGAAGAACCTTCCCCATCCCTCATCACAAGCTAAACAGAGCACAGGCAACAAACCACCCTTCGCCTGTTACAGACAAACACGTACCCCTCACTAACACGTTACCACAGGATCTACCCAGACTCCTACCCTAGTACCACTTGGAAGATCTGTAAGACTCAGGCAGATTCGCTTGCCCACATGCTATGGGAATGTAAACACTACTATCCGACAAATAATACTGTGACTCTCACGTCGAGATGGCACGCCGCCCTGCGCAGCTTCCACCTCGACGACCAACTCTGGGCTACCCAGCAAGCCTGCGAGGCGGCGAAGAAGCAAGACCTCGACGTCCCCACGTGGGAGGCCTAGGCCTAGCCAACTAAACTGCTGGTTTCAATAAAAGCTTGTTCCTCCTCCTCCTCGCGGTTTATTGCGGGGCGTACGACAATACAATTGTATTTTCTTCATGCGAACATTGTCGTGCGTCTAGGCTGGTTTGGTTACCGTAAGTGTTCAGAAGAGTGCCTCGCCCATTAACCTGTTACATCCTGTGGAACGCACAATTTGAAGGTGCCCAAATTAAAGCTGGGCTTTGCAGCCGGAAATTCCCAGCACTGCTTGCTTCGCAGCAGAGACCGCTTTGAAAAATTAGCGACCACAATGCCTGCCTCTTATTCTTTTAGTTTACCCCAAAAACTCACTCCCATGGATTTCATCGAAACACGCACCTGAGGTACACGTCTTCCATGGTGGTAACGGACACGGTCATTTCCACTATGCCCAACTTGGAGCGAAAGCGCTCGAGCACCTTGAACATGTCCACGAACCCCTCGGACGAGGTCACACCAAGAGACAGGCGCAGCATCTTAGAGGTCTCGGACACCAACTGGACGGTGGGCACGTACGTCTTCACCACCAAGATGATGCCCTGCACGTCGCATCGGTGTAGCCGCTTGCCGATATCCATATGGTACCCCGTACCTGCGCACAGAGCAGTGATGACCATAGTTTTTCGTGCTCAGTTATTGATGCTTCAACGGCATGCTTGCGGTGCTCAGTGAAATTGCCTCAATCGTGTGAGCGGTGACCTGTAGTTGGATCCAAACGACTTTATTTTAAACGAGCATCGCTCGAATGGGGTACGAATGACAGCCCCACTGCTAAATGCGGGGCGACCACCCCCACCCACAATCTGCCTTTGAGAAACGCCGTATATAGGGGGAGGCTCCGGATTGAGTTTCAGATTACGAGGCACTCTAAGGTGCACCACAAGTGTGATAAAAAGATCATTTTTTACAGTCTTTTCGTCTCGGAATTCTGCCGCCTCAGCTGTTCGCAGAAATCACGAACCGTGCTCCGTGTTTCGTGCTCGGTTGTAGAACAACATATCCATTTAGCTACCATGGCGCCTAAAGATGGCTGCTATGGCTATGAACGAAGGAATGCCAAAGGCATGCTCAATTATATTTTCAATCAGGGTGCTGCTCTGGCTCGGAGGCAATAATGAAATTATTAAAAGGGTGTGGCTCGGAGGCAATATTGAAATTATTAAAGGGGTGCGCAAGGCGTATCCACTTGAACACCACGCTTTCCACAAATAATGTTAAAGTAAAGCAATCAAGACAGTTTATGCGAAACGTAAGTTGAGCTGGATTAGGAGAGCAGTGAACCGCGAAGACAACAAAAGCAAGTGGTAAAGACAATTCCAGATTAAGCGACAGTATAGACATAGTCAATTAAGAAGCGCAAGTTGAAAATATGCGTTCTCGAGGATGCAGGTGATGGTTTGTCACTCATATTTGGAGTTCGTGAGTAGTGGCCTGGAAGTGGGCATGGCTATCACAGAAAAAGAGAGATGTATGAACGATGCTAAATGAGAGAACTTTGTTAGCTGCCGATAATTCGATTTGTATCTTCTTTTCAATGTTTTAGTTTTAGAGAGGTTTTGATAGTTGATTTAAATTGAGCATATTAGGTCAAGATAGTTCTGTACGAAAAGCGAGAATGCTAGGACGAGTAAGTTTCAGTAAGCATTTAAGGGTTCTTGTTCACGATTTTTGTGGTATAACCCTTGTGTGCACGCACACAACGCCTTCGTACTCGTGATGATGTTGCAAACTAGGTTGGTTCCTCGAGTGTGAAGCTACTGCCTCTCTCTTGACGACAAACAGCGTCAGGTGACCATCAAAGCATCTTACTTCAGTGACGTGGCGCGTTCCAACATGGCGGTGTGCTTCTATGTGAAGTCGATTCTGAGAGAAAACGTAATATTCAAGCACCCGTTCCTTTCCCACAAAGTGTAATACATGTTGTAGCTAGGTCCGGTTGTCAGCTAATCAGGTGTTTCACTTAGGAATTGAAAGAAAGCAAAGTTTGTCAACATAAGCTGCAGCATTCTCTAATGTCACAGGCAAGAGTTTTATATTTGTGACGCGGTGTCTAGTCACACGTATAGTTATCAGATTCAAGCTTGTTTCCCATGCCGTACTTGAAGTATTAGCTAGCGGCATGAGATGGTGGTGGGGGCTTGTGCTTCATTCTGAAAATGCTGACTGTTTGTAGTTTGTAGGCTCTCGCAATTGGCGAATAAGCCGCAGGAAAACATGAAAAACAACGCCAAATGCCAAAACGTTACGAAAGTGTTTGTTTTTATTTTCAATCTGGAAAGGCACAAAATAATGGAAGAAACGTACAGGTAAAGGAAGGGAAGGGAAGTGCAGCCGAGAGCGAGAGAGATGAAAGAAAGGTCGGGATATTAACCAGTGAAGAGTCCCGTTGGCTACCCTACGCAGGGGGAACAGAGAAGGGGCATACAAAAAAGGGCCAGAGAGACGGTGGAGGGAGTAAATAGACGTGCACAGAAAGCACTACAAAGTCAAAGGCGCTCGCACAAGCTTTAAGTTCTCAGAAAGCAGAAAATTCGAGACGCCAGAAAATTAGGTGAGGGGATTAAATTAGAGATTTTGCAGGGGCAAGTTTTCAACAGCTAGCGCAAGACGAGGGTAATTGGAGATCGCTGGGAGATGCGTTCGTCGAGAACGCATAAATATTGTCTGGTGATGATGAAGGTACAGAAAAAAGAACTTAAAAAAGCTTTTGTGAAGCGGCTGGACTGATTCACAGCCCCGTAATCATCTCGAAGCGGTAACAGTACTTAGTTTAAAAAGCAAAGAACAGCAACACATTGACATAAAGCGTACTGACACAGTGTCAATACGCGGTACCTTAGTGCCAGGGGGGCATGTTTAGTGACGAGTTGTTGCAAGCGTTCTGAATTGGGACAATAAAAATGTGTATTAGCGCCTTAACTACTGAGTGGTACCTCCATTTCCTACTAAGTTGTTGCAGACCGTTTTCTTGTACTATACCTTTGCTGCATCGCATACGGGATATGCATAGCTTCTTTCCTTAGTTAGAGATGTCTATTGTACAAAAAAAAACGGGAGAGAGGGTTGGATTACGGTGTCCAGGAGAGACAAGTGGGGCTCTATTGAACGCCGCTGAACGCAGTTTTGCAGGGAACTGTAGCTCGTGCCGTTTGCGCCACCGATTCTGTCACTCTGATGCTTCCAACTGTCCCCAAATAGCAAGATCGCTACGCCTTGTATGACTCTGAAGGACAGAAAATTTTCCTCCACGCCGCAGAAGCTGCCTGAAGTCACACAACAGGGCTTTTCTACCGGCGGTAACGACGCGCAGGCCTTTGCAATAAACGCAGATATTAACGCGATAGCGTTAAGGGCCCCATGTCGCAGAAAATCCGGCGTTGGTGTCGGCGTCACCTTTGACACCCACGGCTGAGAAAGAAAGGGCGGGGGGAGGAGGACGGGAGGGAGGGAGGGGAGGCGACGTTTAGCGGCGGCACCAAATGCGTATTTGTATAAAAAAAATGTCGCGTGCGTTTGGTGCGAACGCGGGCAAAACGCCGACGGCGTCGACAAAAGTTCTGCACGTTGCTGGTGCTGCTGCTTGTCCAAGTTTATACAGCTGATAAAACTACCATCCTTACTCCGTATAGCTCTCTACTAATTTGCTATCGCAATTGATGCTTCGCATTTCGGGTGAAACTGCGACAATTTTATTGAAGAGAATTGCTCTGTTTGCCTCTTTAGCACGTTTTCGTGCTCGGCAATGCAGGGTAATCGGTGCTCGGTGGCTCGTGGTCAGTGGTCGGACTTGCCGTAAGGGGTGGGTAGAAAAGTAACGGGACGCGTTCGTCGCAGAACGCTAACTTTATAGCCGTTTTATATGAATCGTGAGCTTCGGTATCAGTCGTGAGCTTTGATGTGTACGAAGACTTGGATGCGGTAGTGGGCCACTCGTCAAGAAAAACGTACGTTGGTTCGTTTGTTCATGCGTTAGTTCGTGCTAGCCGTTTAGGTGGACCAGAATCTTCGTCAGTTTCTGCCCAATATTAATGCGTTAGCATTCTTAGTGTGCTTGACACACATTCCGGGTATTATATACCGTTTTCCTTTCTACCTGGGTCGAATGGTTAGCGCATCGCGCTGCTGTGCTGAGGTTAAAGAGATTGAAACCAGCCACCGTATCAACTTAGGCCACTGAGTAAGCACCAATGTTTACATACGTGCCTGTGTTCAACAACGCTCTTTCGCGCCGAGCATGGGTCACGGTAGATACGGGACTGCGTAGGCACCTCTGGTCAAAGAAACTCTGTCCGACGTGGAGCACCGTGTATGTGCCATTCCGTCGGTCCTGGTCTTTAAGAAACTCTTTGACGCCAAGTTAGGTAACTATGTATCTGCCACTGGGAATGGGCTACTTAGACGAAAAAGATCCGTTAAATTTATCCGATGTTGAGAGGAATTGAACGCACGTCAAAATGGTTCCTCAAGGAGAGCAACCCAACGCATTTGCAGGCGGCGCCACAATTACACTCGGTATGCGCCACTTTTCAATGAACGTGTTTCACGCCGAGGCTTTTATTGCAATAGCAATTATATGGACACTCCAAAGCGGATTTCTGCCGTCGCCGTCGCCACGAGGTTCCGTATGACGTCAAGGGCGATGACGTCAGCGCCGCGCTCCGGACGCTGTATGTGCGAGTGAAAGGGCGCGAGGGACGCGCGCTTTCACAGGGAGCGAACGCACGTCGAAGAGCAAACGTCCATTCTGCGCCGTGCTCCCTGAAGGGCTGCATAATTAAGCGTCTCTTTCCTCCTTTCCATATATAGAGAGCAAACGCTACTTTTTCCGTCGCGCGTAAGGCTGTGGGGGGACGGGAGGGAGAAAGGGCGGGGAGGCGACGTTTAGCTGCTGCACCAAATGTCGATAACAGTTCTGCGCGTTGCTGGTGCTGCTGCATGTCCAAGTTTATGCAGCTGATAAAACTACTATCCTTACACCGTATAGCTCTCTACTAATTTGCTATCGCAAATGATGCTTCGCCTTTCGGGTGAAACTGCAACAAATCTTTCTGAGCTGCGCCACGAATGAACTGTGTATGTGCCGCTCTTTAATAAACCTCTAGCCAACTTGGCTTACTGAGTATGTGCCACTGAATTTAGGCAAGCGAGGGAGCAATTCTCAGCGTTCGCAGGTGCCGGCGGGCCACGCTTCTCGCCTCAGGGGCCACGCGCGGACTTGTCAGCAGCGCCACTAGAGGCGCAGCGCGAAAGAAAGAAGCGCGACAGAGGAGCTCAGCTTTCGCATGACGCGTTTCTCGGCGTTTGCATGCGCCTGTGCCCCATGCATTTCGGAGGCCACGCGCAGGCTTCGCGATGGCGGCGTTAGATGGCGCTGAGTGTTCTTATAGAAGCGCGAAAGAGGATTGGCGCTGCAGTACACGCCTCATACAAAACACGTTTCGACTGTGGCGATGCATTGTGTGGCTATATTCATTTAATGGTAACGCATTATCATCGACAGTAAACGTGAGAAGGCTTCTGCCGCAATGTTTTCCTAGTTGTTCGTGCGTAGAGTTTGTCTTAACTTTAATGGCTTTCGAGCTGCATGTCCAGGCCTTTGGCAACAAACGGAACTCGTCGGGCCAAGACATGGGAATTGCGGGAAATCTTCATTGCAATAGGGTCAGGTGTGGGAGGGAATCCTAACCAGCGCCACGCAGTCTATATTGGGAAGCATTCCTGTGGAGTTTAAACCAGTTTCGTGTAACAGGTACCCCGCCGGTATTCGCCGATTTTCACGGGCAGATCCCAAAGATTGTGACGTCTAGAAATGTGTGCCGATGTGCCACCGAGTACATCCCGTTCTTCAACGAACTTTTTGGCACCATTTTTGTGTCATATTGGCAACATCGTGATGTCCCAGCGGGCACGTCTACAGGAGCCACAAGGTATGGGCCAATGGGTATGTGCCGCTCATCATAATCAGTAATAATCAACAATCGCAACATATAAAACGTATCACTAGTCACACGCCCATCCTAAACTCGATTGCTAATCGCATTAACTGGGCCAATTGCCCCCATGGGATGAATGCGCCACCAATTTATTTTTCGTCAGCGTACCGAATCGATGCTTGAGGAACTGCGACGAGCCGCAGCAGCGTATCGTGCCCTCGGCAAGGATGGCGATTCGGTCCCCAACGACGTCCGCCTCCTCCATGTCGTGTGTGGTGAGTAGCATGGTGCACGAGCGACGCATCTTCTGCAGCAGGTCCCACACCTCGTGACGGCTCTGGGGGTCCAGGCCAGCCGTCGGTTCGTCCAGGATGAGCACCTGGAAGGCGTGGGACGTGGTGAGTCAGCGAAATCTAAAGAAGTTGGCCAAGGACCAAACTGACCACTTACGTAAAGGGCCCTTCACCGCGCCCCAACGAAAATTCGGTTATACACTGGTTATACAGTTATACAATTAACTTGTCCATTAATAAAACAATCGAAGCGCTGAAATTTTAATAAGAATGGGAAAGGTTCCGTGAATTTATTGTCACGCATTCAATAATAGGTTCCTGCAGAGACAGCAAGATTTTAATTGGATCAAAAGTGCGAGTTTGGCACTCTTGTAATAATTAGTGTATACGGTATGATGCGCCGCAAAGGCGTTGCGTCATGCAACTAAGCCAGTACCAAAACTGATCGAAGGCTAACAGGGCGAAGCACTTTAGTTAGAGTTTGGCACCTTGGGATCGGCGATGATTGCAATGGCTAGGCCGAGCTTCTTCCTGATACCCGAAGGCAAGGCCCGCGGCAAACTATGCAGGTGCGATGCGAAGTGAAGCGACTTCACTAAGACCTCGACTTGCTCTGCGATGGCCTCGGGGGCGACGCGCTGAACCTGAAAGGAGGATGAAAATTGGAGGATGCTTAAGTTTCGCCTTTAAAAGACAAACAACCGCTCAGTACATGAATTCAGATAACCCCCACTGATGGAAAGATCGTCTATTGTATTGGATAGAACGGGCCTGTTTTTCTCAATAAACGTTGATTTATATATTTAACTATTCACTAAAAGTCTGGAAAAATGGCCTTCAGTGCCCCATGCGGGAAAAACGTGAGCATTCTTACGAGGTCAACCACGTGACATTGTACTAGTGTATGTGGTTCCAGGTATTTCTATTAATATTGAAATGCAGTAACATTCTTTCTATTATAACTTAGTATGTGCATATAAGCCTTCGTTTGTAGTGAACAGAAAAGTGGCGCTGCCTTCGTCTTCGTTTCCGATGAGTTGGATTGGCTCATCTGTCGACAAAATAACGACGCCAGAGGCCAGCCAGCTATAACGTAATCGTGTACTTGGGAAAAAAGTGCGGTACAACTATAGGCATGGTCTGTATACCCTTACGAAAATGGGTATTGCAATTCCGTTGTCGATCCGTTGTACCATTACTGATTCACTTCAAATTACATGAAATTTCAACACTCACTGAGCCAGCACAACGAGACTTCAATGAAACTTCCGTCGTGCATTGCTCATTAAGTTTTGCATTGACGATTTTGTATTGGTTTCCCGTTTAATTTTTTTTTACTTAACGTGTGACATAGAATGAACTTCTGTTCACTTGAACGAAGTTAACTCCCCCCTCCCGACTACCCCTACTATGCCCCGGTTCAGTGCGAGCCCCTCAGTCAGTATAAAGTATGCTGAGTTCTTGTGTGGTCCTATTTATGTGAGTGCTGAAAAGCGCTCGACGACTTCTGGCCCTGCTATAAGGTTCAATTACCGTAAAATTGTTCCCGTCGCATATGCTTCTCCTAAACATAGCCACGCGGCTGGTGGTGTGGAGAGGGAACGCGGGTGACATATCCACGCGTCAAGGGGTAAGAAGCCTGGTTACTCCAAGAGCCGCCAAAAACGCACGATCGCTTGAAATACAAGGGAACACGTTCGTTCCGCGCAGAATGGGAAGCATGCGAGGCTTCGCCAGAAGGGAGGAAGAAAAATAGGAGAGGGCGTTATTAGCCAGTGTGCCTGCTTTCAATCCTCTCCCGCTGTGGATAGGTGGGAGAGGGGAAGAGCACTGAGGCACCCTGGCGGTTGTAGCTATGCGCTGTCGCTGACTAAAAAAAGCAAAAGAAAAAAAACAGGTTACTTGGGTGCTTTGATATATATATATATATATATATATATATATATATATATATAAATAGACAGTAACATGCGAGATCACCGATGTGAGCGCTGTCATTCACCATGAGTGCTGTTCACCATGTTTTTGTTCGGGCCTTAAGAGATTCTAGTTAAGCGCGTAACCTGTGCGAATCTCGGAGGCGAAGCCTCTGGAAGCTTCACATTCCCCTCGATACTTGAAGATTGTGTCATCGCAGTCAACGGCCATTCGCAGAACAATGTATTTTATTGTATAAGCCTTTGTGCAAGGCTTACAGCTTTGGAAAAAATACTAGAGCTTATATAAAAAAGTTACTTTTACATGGTTTAAATCGCACATATCAAAAAAGAGAACCGGCAACATTGGTATCTTGTTTTCGGCCGGCGTTTGCTTTGTCACCATTTTGCACATTTTTGTGGTATACGGGTGTGCGTTGTCGGCGTGGTATGCTCCTATGTTTGTGTGTCTGTGTGTTTGCGGCTGCATAATAATGAGACGCATTTTTGTCATGAGGTTAGAAGACGAAAAGTTGGATTCCCTTGTATCCAGTCCGTGCCACAATCATTCCGGATAACAGCAGAGCATCGGCTGACGCGGAGGTTTGCCATCGACTGCTTTGCGGAAGCGTGCACGAAGGAAGCAGCAGTACATCAGCGGCCCGACGATAGTTCTTGTCTTCGGTGAGGATCTTTCTCGTGTTGTGTGTTCATACGGCTCTCCCAGCTGAATGTTTCATTCACGTGTGGTGCACGGCACCGGTGTCAGAGCAGTTTGTGCGGCGGCGGTGCAGCGCAGGCGTGGTGTCCATGGTGCATGTATAACGCCTTCAGTCGAGCGCCAAGGTGTGCGACATGTCATCGGTTTAAACGGAATAGTTTCCGGCCTGGCTTGCAGGATTGCAGATTGGGCAGGCTGGTCACGATCAAACCACTTGAATTTAACTGAAACCAACCGCTTAAAACAGGGGCGCCAGTTCGTGAATTCTGATGGTCGTCCGTATACCCGCCGCGGTAGCTTAGTGGCTATGGCATTGCGCTGTTAAGCGCGAAGTCGCGGTTTCGATTGCGGCCGCATTCGGTGGCGCAAAATGCAAAAACGCTTGTGTGCTCGTATTTATCGGCACGTTAATAGAAGGTGGTCAAAATTAATCATGGGAGTCCGCCGCCGCTGCGTGCTTAACAATCAGACCGTGATTGCGGCATATTGTGAGGGCGAGGTTGGCGCGAGATGCTTGAGGCTTGACACGAAGGGAGTAACGTCGACGCAGGTGGACGTCTTTATTAATGTTGGCAAGGCACACTGAACAATACAAGGGCTAGTGCGCGCCAGCGCGACTGAACACAACAGTCCTGCATGGCAGCGGGGCAGACAATCACTGAGCTCTCCTCTCCAAGCTAAAGGCGGGAAAGCAGGGGAGAATGCCAGACAGGTGCTGCCATCTGTCGGGCGGCTGGCAAGTGGACGTGGGAGTCTCGGAGGTACCTCACATCCGACCATACATTTATGATCAAAGTCCTCTTTGATTACAAGTGTGAACTAAGGCTAGGCCAAGGGGAGAAAACGCTAGACATGGACAACAGGCAATGTATGACAACACTAGACATGAATAGGCGAGGCAGGAAAACAGAGGCATATGACAGGCAAATAGCAACAGACGAGGCAAGGCAATAAATATTCTACCTGGATTAAAGGCAAAATCAGGCAAAGACAAACTCTAAAGAAATTGCAAGGGGTACAAGCACAGCACTTTAAAAGTCCACTTCAAAGTCCTGAAGATGGGTAGGAAGTCTGCGCTATTTGACGGCCCTGCTCGTTCAGCTGCAAAGCAGATGCAGTTTCTGATCTACGTAACGCCAGGCGAGAAGTCTTCAAAGGTGGACACAAACACAAGGATGTCATTCAAGTAGACTCTGATGCCCGACATTAAAGGAGGTTGAAGGTCTTGCAGGACGAGCTGCATGGCACGTTGCAATGTTGATGGAGCATTCTTGAGTTCAAAGGGCATACGTGTGCACATGTGTCCCACTGTGTGTGATGAAGGCTGTCTTGACATAATCTGCAGGTTGCAGGCTGACTTGCCAGTAGGCAGATTTCAGGTCCAGACATGCAAAATATGATGCTCCGGCGGCGTCTCGCATAACATCATCAGCATGGACCAAAGGGTGTACAAATGTGCGATGATGTGAAAGAGCCGTAGCCAGAGCTACTTGCTGCCCCTCTGATAGGTCCTTTGCAACAAAAGCGGGAGGAAGTCAGGATAAGGTCAGGATGAATGGTTATGGCTATTGTACCTTCTGGTGCAACAGTGGCTTGTTCTGGCAAGCTTTTGCACAAAGGCTTCCAAAGGGGCTCCATTCCTGGGAGAGGTGCTTCTTGGAGACCGTCTGAACATGGCAGTTCAGCACATTGAGCTAGGAAAGACTGCCGAAGAATTACTGCGCATGAGGCACGTGGATACAGCTTCTGGTGTGCCTGTATGACTACCAGAGGCCAGATGGTGGATTTCGGCTGGATTTGTAGGCTCGGACACAAGTCTTGTATTGCTGGCACGAAACCAATGTCACAAGTCTTGTATTGCTGGCACGAAACCAATCTTCACCCAGTATCACTTGCAAGACATTATTGCTGATCACAGCGGCTTCCACTAGAGTTGTTATGGGGCCCACTGTAATCTTCAGGCAGACCATGCGTTCGGGATGCGCACTTTATCCACCAACAACGGTTAGGGGCTCGCGTGTCCAGGGCATCAGTGGAAGATTCATGATTGCAGACTTGGTAACTATAGTTATATTGGACCCTTTGTCCGGGAAGGCGTCGTAGGATCCCAAGAGTGCAATGTCAGCTGTAAAGAATGAACACTCCAGATGGGAGCCATGGACGTCTTCCAAAGGGCTTGTGTGCAGAGCAGGGGCTGCTGCATGAAGTGATGTTGAAGCTATGGCTGGCTGCTGTGTGACAGTCTCTTGCTTTGTTGAGCATTTTCATGCTAGGTGGCCCTTTTCGTGACACTTGAAGCAAACAGCTTCCCTCAATTACTGTCCTAGGCGAAACTCAGGGACGCCATAACGCTGTGACAGAGCCGAGTACCGAGCTTCCTGCTCAGCAGGCGGTAGATCTGTTATGCGACGGCTATGTGGAGGACGGGCAGGGCGAGACTGGGGCACACGGCTGTGCTTGAAACTGCCGACTGTTGGAGGTGCCGTTGAAGGCATTAACGACGCATAAGAGACTTGTCTGGAGGGCACAGTCCCGTTATTTTCATTGCGAAAAATCTGCTCAGGACGATCAGCCAGGTTGCTTGCAGTCTGCATATGTTGCATAGCTCTGTCAAGCTGGGTGCATATATCAATGAAGCTGGTTACTGACGACGGGCGTTGCACTGCTATGCTTGTTGCGGTTCCCGCGCACTGAATGCCGTGCAGGAGATATTCCACCTTCTGAGGCTCCGTCAGTGGCACTGGACATTTCTCGATTACTCGAAGCTTTGCATAGGCATAGTCGCGAAGTGATTGAGAGCTGGATTGTACTTGGGACATAATTTGCTTCTGCCATTGCTGTAGAGTCAGCTCGTCGGCGAATGCGTCCCGGAAAGCTTTACGCCACGTATCCCAAGTCAGGAACTTCGCGCCAAGAGTCAGGTGCCAGTTTTTCACAGTGCCTCTCAACTTGCTTGCGGCGACGAGGCGGGTTGTTTTTGGTGACCACGAAGTTAGGTGCTGCGTTCGTTGAATCTTCTCAATCCACAAACGCGCACTTTGCTTGTGGCAGTTCTCGAACAATGGCAGGGTAGGCGATACGTCGGGCACGGTTGTCACTTGCAGCTGTGTCATGAAAGGGGCCTGGTACTGCGGTGACATTGGCGAAAATGGCACTCCAAATGGTGGCATGGGGTACCATGGAGCTGTTACAAAGCTGGGTGTTGTTACAAAAGGCTGCGGTTCCTGTGGCGGCGAAAAAACTTCAGGCGCTCACATGGCTGTGGCGTCGCAAACGAGCGGCGGCGTGGGGTAGGAGCACGGTGGCGGTGGGACGTACGAGGCGGGCGCATACACTTGCGAGGTTGCACCTGGAATTGCTTGACAAACCGTCGGAGTAAGGTGCGAGGCAGGGAACTGCACGCCGGTCCAGGAAACTGGCGCTGAGGCCGGTCTCGGTGCTTTCGGAAATGCTGCACGAGCTTCCTCCAGGCACGCTGTCAAACGTTGAATCAGGTCGTCTCTTGACCCGGTAGCGTCGATTCCGCAGCGTCGACTTCGGCCCAATTCAATGCCGGCATGGCGCTTACTTGGCGGGAGCAAGGAGGTTGACAATGGCGGCCACTAAGCGGGCTTGGCGGGAGCGGCGGCACGGCGTGAGCGAACGGCGAGCCGAGATTCTTTGTCGACTCCGCCAAATGTGAGGGCGAGGCTGGGGTGAGATGCTTGAGGCTTGACACGAAGGGAGTAACGTCTACGCAGGTCGACGTCTTTATTAATGTTGGCAAGGCATACTGAATACAAGGGCTAGTGCGCGCCAGCGCGACTCGACAGAAGAGTCCTGCATGGCAGCGGGGCAGACTATCACTCAGCTCTCCTCTCCAAGCTAAAGGCGGGAAAGCAGGGGAGAATGCCAGACAGGTGCTGCCATCTGTCGGGCGGCTGGCGAAGTGGACTTGGGAGTCTTGGAGGTACCTCACAATATAATACAGCAAGATTTAATGTTTAACTTAAATGCTTTGTACGTGGTACTGTTGCAGTATGACCCCTTTTCTGTTAACCTTAAAGTGCCCGTCCGTCATTTTGTTGTATCGCCATGAAAGTGTGATTCAGTGAGTGTCTGGAACGGTGACGGGCCATGTGTTAACACATTGCACGTCACCGTTCTCAACCATGTAAATATACGGGTGTCACAATGTGCACTTAAGATCGGGATTGAATTTGTCAATCGCTATTGGCTCATTAGCGCAAGCTGCGGATGAGAGCCAATCGCGGTGGAGAAATTCTATCGGGATCGAAAATGAATGTGTGACACTGGTATTAGAAGCGCGGATCATCGAGCAAAACAGGCCGGCTGATTTGTCCTGGATCAAATGCAACCAAAATGTATTGCCTCTTCAACAATTGTAAAAAAAGTAATAAGTGCCCATAGCGAATGGGATCGACGCCACTAGTTTCTGGTGTAGTTCTGAACATTTATCCCGTCGTAAAATTATTTTTCCGGAGTTATGGGCGTAAGATGTTACTTAAGAAGTTGCTGCGTGTGGAAAGAAGATAGATTGGGACGGGTAATACGATCAGCTCTACATTAATTACAAAATTACACAAAATACTAAACATTCACTTAAATTTAAGGGCTTTAGTTGCCTTCTTCGTTTAACAAGTGCATTCAAAAGCTGTATTTTAAACAGAATATACCTGTTGGTTGCAATTATGAAGTTGTGGGTAAGGTACGATTATATATTATGTATCTGTGCAGACAGAAACGTAATTGTAGAATATGCTGTTTAATTTATTCGAAATTGTGACCTAGTAGGCTATACTGCTGAGACTGTTTTCGGGATTTTCATGCCCGAGTTCTTACGATGTACCTTTTATTTAGCATCCAAAGAGCATTCGTTTTCTTGTTCGAATAATATATTGTTTGTGGCAGAACAAACATTTCATGAAATGACGTTAGAGCAGGTAAAGCAGTATTTCATCCATGCCCGGTCGCAGTAACCCAGTGGTTATGACGTTGCGCTGCTGATCTCGAGGTCGCGGTTTCGATTCTGGCCGCGGCGATCGCATTCCGATGAAGGTGGAATGTAAAAACGCTCATGTATCGTGCATTTGGGTACACGTTAAAGAACCGCAGGGTGTCAAAATTAATCCAGGACCCCCCCCCCCTTTACTGTGCAACAATTAGCATACATTTGAACGTAAAACTACGGAATTCTATTTTTGTGTGCACATAATCATTTTCAGTGTTTCTAATTTGAATGTAATTTTGCGGGTGAATGTAATAAGATATGCCTACCGTCATTTCTGCTCTTTGTGCAGGTCTTGTATGCGTGCAATGCTATCATCTTCAACGGCATAACAGCTCTCTCTGACGGTGGATGCTTGGAGCCTCGCTACAGCATTATCGGATCGACAAGCATGAACACGGACAGCGATAGCACTACATCGTTCACGGAAAGCTGCACGGTACTGCTGCCGACGCCACACGTGGAAACCACCTTCTGCGCATCTTCATCGAGCACGATGACCACGGTATCCGCCCCCAAGAAGGACCTGCTGCTGCCTATAAATTGGAGCTCACCGAGGGCCAGCTTCAGTGGGCACGGCAACACAGCCGTGACTATGACACCCAACATACCGCTCTTTGTGCAGGTCTTGTATACGTGCAATGCTATCATCTTCAACGGGATAACAGCTCTCTCTAACTGTGGATGCTTGGAGCCTCGCTACAGCATTATCGCATCGACAAGCATGAACTCGGACAGCGATAGCACTACATCGTTCACGGAAAGCTGCACGGTACTGCTGCCGACGCCACACGTGGAAACCACCTTCTGCGCATCTTCATCGAGCACGATGACCACGGTATCCGCCCCCAAGAAGGACCTGCTGCTGCCTATAAATTGGAGCTCACCGAGGGCCAGCTTCAGTGGGCACGGCAACACAGCCGTGACTATGTCACCCAACATACCGCTCTTTGTGCAGGTTAGTCATACAAAATACTGTTTCCGTAGTGACGACCTATGTCTTAGTGTTGCCGTGCCCACACACTGTGTTATGCTGCTTTTCGGAGTGTATATCATTGGCGGGTTTGCTGCTTAAGTTGTCCGGTGACGTAGAAGAAAATCCTGGACCGGTAACGGAAGCGATGATTGCAAATGTACTCCAGAACCAGAAAGAGATCCTGTCGAAACTGACTGAGGTTCAGACAAATCAGGCTAGCTCAGAAACTAGAATGCTTGAAATGCAAAATCGACTTCTCGCAAGTGAACATATGCTGCAAAGCTTTGAAGATACTCAGCTCAGGCTTACAAACGTTGAAGCGATTGTTGACAGGTGGAATGATGGCGCGACGAGCCTTGTTAGACAGGTTGATGATTTGGACAATCGTTCTAGAAGAAATAATTTAATAATTAGAGGCATGCAAGCAGGCACGCAGGAGAATGATGCAGCACTGGTGAAGAAAGTCAATGAAGAAGTCTTTAGAGACATCCTGAAAGTACAAGTAACCTCCATTGAAAGAATCCACAGGCTCGGAAAGAAAACACTTGGTAGAAATCGCCCGATTATTTTTAGGCTAGCGGACTTCAGGGAGAAAGTAAAGATTTTGAGCAATTGTACCAAGCTTAAAGATATCGAGATAAGCATTAGTGAAGATTACTCCAGACGTGTAGTGGAAATTAGGAAGAGACTGTGGGACTCGTGCGCCGAGGAAAGAAAAGAAGGTCGTAGAGCGAAACTTGTCTTTGATAAACTGAAAATGAATAACGTATTGTATGGATGGGATGAGGATAAAAAGGTGAGGTATCAAATTTCGAGGGTAATTGAAACTGGCAACTGATGCCAACAAGGTAAACAGGATGGCTTTAAGATTATAAACATAAATGCGCGGAGCATAATAAACAAAACCGATGCATTGGAAGTTGTGGTCTTGGAGCATGAACCTGACGTTATTGTCATAACGGAGACATGGTTACATAGCAGTATTAGAGACGCCGAAGTTGTGCCAGTTGGTTACAAAGCATTTAGAAAGGACCGAGGAGGAAGAGGTGGAGGAGTAGCCATATTTGTTAAACAAAGCATATTGTGTACTAGCCTCCAACAATCGGATAGTATCGAAGCTCTATGGATTAAGACTAAGCTTGCTGATCACACAGTTTACATTGGAGGTATATATAGGGCCCAAATACCTCACCTGATGTAATGACTAGCCTTCGGGAATTTATGGAAATAAATTTTCGAGAAGGAGACAATATCATTCTCCTGGGTGACTTTAACTTACCGGGAATTAATTGGAGCTCGTACTCACTAGGGGAGGTAGATGTGGCGATTTGCGAACAGCTTTTGGACTTGGCCTTCTCTTATGATTTAGAACAAATTGTAGAAGAACACACCAGACTAAGTGATACAACTTCATCTCTTTTAGACCTTATTTTAGTGTCGCATGGGTTGGTAGGGCTTTTGACGGATTGCCATGTAGAGGACGGAATATCGGACCATAAGATGCCAATAGCTACTTTCAGTATGTCTCCATCCCCCTCAGTGGGTAACCCAAAGAAAAGTGTTTGGAATTTTCAATCCGCAGATGATGTCAGTATATTAGACTATCTGGAAAGCTCCTTTGATGAATTTATCTACTTGTATCAATCGGACGTGAGCACTGATGATTTATGGAATTTCATTTACAATTTAGTAACTCGTTGCTTGGATAAATTTGTTCCCAAGAAGAACAAAAAATGCGGAAAGACAAATCCGTGGATGAACCGTAAAATTATTCAGGCAAAACGGAAAATTAAAAGAAAACGGGAAGCATGTTCTCAATATAGGAACACAGATGACAAAACTCTAATTCGAAACATGAGGCAAGAATTGAAGCGGCTAATTAAGGAGGCGAAAGACCAATTTTACAATGTAACATTGACGAAGTTCCTCTCAGAAGCACCGGCTAAGTTTTGGCGTTATGTAAATCCACCGAATAAGCAATGCTGTTCTAATCCTGACATTAATGATGCTGAAAGGGCTGATCAATTTAATCTTTTCTTTTCATCGGTTTATACAAAGGATGATGGTGCGGTGCCTAGCGTATGCGAATTCTCTGCCCGCCCTCCCATTTCACATATTGAAATAACCGAGGAAGGTGTGCTAAACCTTTTGCTCAATATAAACACTAAAAAGAGCCCTGGACCAGACGATATTCCTAATGAATTTTAGTGAGGTATGCGGAATGGGTGTCTAAGTTCCTTACAAAAATATTTAATTCTTCAGTATTGCATGCTTCTTTCCCTATGGCATGGAAACTAGCGAGAATGGTACCAGTTCATAAAACCGGGAACACTTCAGACATTAGCAATTACCGACCAATTTCCCTCACAAGTACATGCTATAAACTCCTGGAACACATCATATCCAAACACTTGTCACAATATCTTGAAGTGCATAACTTGTTATCCCCTGTGCAGCATGGTTTCCGTAAGGGACTATCTACGATCACTCAATTAGTTGAACTGGTTCATGACACGTCCCAAACGATAAATTCACGCGGACAGATGGACCTCGTTTATTTAGATTTTGCCAAAGCGTTCGATAAAGTTTCCCACTCCACACTTTTGTTCAAATTAATACAGTGTTTAAGGATCCTAACCTCACAAAGTGGTTTACCTCGTGCTTGCAGTGCCGTCAGCAGTACGTTCAAATAAACGAGCATACATCCAGTCTAGAACCGGTGTTATCTGGAGTACCTCAGGGAAGTGTCCTAGGACCTCTTATTTCTTATTTTCATTAATGACCTGCCACTCAACATTTCTGTTCCAATAAGACTATTCGCTGACGACTGTGTTGTTTATAATACTATAGAATCTCCCAGTGACCAAATTAAATTACAATGCAGCCTTGAAAACATTATGAAATGGTGTTCTGACTGGCAAATGGTTATAAACCCTAATAAATCAGTAAGCATGTCTATTACAAGAAAAAAGAAAATCCTGCAATTTGCTTATAGTATACATGGCCAGAAGCTTAAAAAAGTAGAGGAGCACAAATATTTGGGTTTATTATTTAGAAGTGACTTAAGCTGGAATAGACATGTAGAGGAAGTAAGTAAGAAGGCGAATAATGCGCTTTGGAGCCTAAGGCGAAATTTACAAAGAGCAACCACTGAAGTTAAAAACTTGGCCTATAGAACACTGGTCAGGACAATCATTGAGTACGCGAAAATTGTCTGGGATCCTTACAAAGAGAAAAATCGTAAAAAACTGGAAAGGATTCAGAGGTTAGCTTCCCGATTCATTTTCAACAAATATGGTCGACATCACTCCCCTTCAAGACTATGTCAGCTTGCAAATCTTCCCAATTTAGAATTAAGGACTAAGTATGATAGGATTAAGTTCCTGTTCCTTATTATCCATAATGAAATCAAAATTAATAGGACGAACTATTTCGAAATTTCTACTAATGAATCGTCTAGACATCGCCACAGCATGTATATTCCCCCACCAGTAACCCGTAATGACACATTTAAATATAGGTTCTTTCCCAGAACGATAAAAGAATGGAACATGCTTCCCGATTTTGTAGTCCAGTCTGCTTCTTTTAATAATTTTTAAGTAATTTGCATGCCGTTATTTATTCCGAGAGCGTGGTGCGTTAATCATCTGACTTTGTGAATCATCTGATTTTATGATTTCGTTATTATATGTGTATGTTGTTCTTATTTTTACATGCCTCAAGGGATATTGATTGGTTTTTTTCTGCTTTGTTTATTACAATGTATATGAGCTGCAATTTATTTTTTGTACGTTGTACTCAAATGTATTGTACGCCCTGCTTAAATCAGATGTGTTGACTTTGCTTGTTTTATTTATGTTTTCTCCACTCCTGTAATGACCCTAAAAAAGGGCTGACAGTATCAATAAACAAACAAACAAAATATCTGATCCACAATTTCAATACATTAGAACCAACGGGTATAAACAAACAAAGCAAAGAGTTGACTGTCATATTCTTTAAAATCAGTGCCTGTCATGAACAATTTTGAGAAACTGTGTACGCTTGACTAATCGTATGGTGTATTTCTTTCCAGAGTACACGTGCACCACGTTCCCATGGACCAGCGTATCAGCATAACAAGTAGCCTGTTCTTAATGCTGGCTAGTGAAATGAAGAAGAAATAAATTGATGAAAACATTGATAAAAAGTATTCATATGCTCTTTTTTATTACAAACTGAATGCTCATTTTACATAACAATACAGGGAGAGGCGTCTTGGAATAAAGGACTACAAAAGGTATCTTAAAGGTGTCCAATGCACGCAAGCGCCTCAATAAGAAATTTCAAAATTCATTTACCATTGTAGTCCACTGTGAAATCCAGAATTTTTATGTTGCATTCGCCTTTACATATCAGTGAAATACAATGTTTATTCTATGGGAATCTCATACGAAATCAACACAATAACTGGTAAATGAAATTACAATGGTTCCACGATGGCCACTTTTCAATAATGATCAACGAATCTACAATGATAGGTCCATGATATTTCCATGAAACTTTTATTGATTGAGCGACAAGACGTCAATGGAATTCATTTTCGTAAGGGTATACAACAACGCAAACTTAATGTACCAATCTATTTACCTTTAAAAGTGGTTGGAAAGGTGACAATATAGGTGGATAACCACAGTGACACACCCTCCAGTGAAAGCAGGACAATGGGCGGCTTTCACAATTTGCGAGGTGGGCTACCGGCAACGCCATCACTTCTCAGCATTGCTGGAGGAGGGACAGATTTTTTTAGAGGCTGCTCAGTTCGAAGAATTCTGCTTAGAAAATATCCACGCGCTTTTAGAAGTAACCGCTGCAGGTCTAAACACTACCGAGGGTGAGCGTTTCGGTGCGCCATAAAAACTGAGAGCTTAAAAATTGATTGTCAGTCCTTTGCGGTCATATAAGCCTTTACCCAGTTTGCGGTCATTCCGTTCAAGAAGCCATATTTTGGGCGCCATGCATAAAAAATGCTCTAGTACACAAACACATGTTAGGGGATTTATTTGAGAAACATTTCTCTCTACCCTTGGCTGTCAGCAGTACTTGAGCATAGTATGGGATCCTTAAAAGCAGTCGCCAGGGTGGAGACCAGGATTTGCACTGCATGTCTTGAAGTAGAAGACAGTCTCCTTCCTGCCTATTTTCGTCTTTCTGTCTACTGGGTCAGTCTCTCCAGCGCATTACTCGGACTACGCCGCTTGCGCTCGGGGTTCCCTGAACTGACCCAACGGTCGGCCCTAACGCTAGCGTACAATAAACGCATATACAAATGTTAACCCATGAACAATGTTAACCCAAAGACAATGTTAACCCATGAACGAGCCCACCCTTATGTGATAACTTGAGGCCTTTAAGGAGGAAAATTTTGAAATTGAATGAAATGAAATGTTCAATAAAAAGACCTCGGCACCTGATTTAGTATTATTCCAAATTTACTATGCTTGTTCATTTACTCACCGCTATCTAAGAGGAGAAAATGAAGGTGAAGGTGAAGTTTTTTTTTTTCGGAATATTGCGTCGACACGCTGGCGCAGGTACGTCAGTGTCACGTAACCCATGTTAGCTTTTTTTTAATTTCCTATTTGGAACGTTCTGGTTCGGCAAAAGTTTTTTAAATTACGAAGTTCTCTCGTTGCTGTTTTTTTCTAGAATAGAACGCAATCCACCTTAACCGATTATTTAAATACCGCCAAGCGCACGTGGTCAAAATTTATGTCTTGGTGGGCAATTGTGGGGACATCAAGGCGGTGTTGCCATCCGGTATTTCATCATTGCGTCTTTTTTGGCTTAATGAGCCTCTTTTCTCGGTAAGATCGCCTTTTTTGGGTAGTGTAAAAGGGTACTTTACTCATAAAGCAAAAATAACTAATTTTCAGTGTCCTTGAAAGAAAAGAATCTACATTCGATGAACATTTGTCGCCCACGTGTGTGTTTTATATTTACTGCTGTGCTCGTCTTCGTTCCCCGCCGTTTACGCATCCATAAGAGGATAGATGCACTTTTGCAAAGCTGTCTCGCATGGATGTCGATCCTATGATTTAATAAAGAAGCAACCGCCACAGCGAGGCGCCTACCTGTACGCTGCGTTTTCTGTCGAAATGTATTCGAAATTCCTTTAATTTAGGGAAGATGTCGTAATTAATTGATTTCCTTGCGATTCTTTTTACCACAGAGGCGCACATTTATTGATGATTCGATGCAGTAATTATAAAAAGTAACTATTCAATTTATAATAATTCGTTCCCAATGGAAGACTTGAAGCGTGCCATCATTCAAGCCCCATTGCGGTTTCCAGAAATGAAACAAAAGTTCACGCTGACAATTTTTTACAGCGCCATTCCGGCAAGTTTCACAGAAAATCGAAACGGAATATCCGAAGATCGAAACTTTCGCGCCCTTAGTAGACGCCCATCCATGATTGCTTGCGTGTCACAGTCGGGCGACCGCCAAGCGAGCGTCCTCATCAAATCGCGATCGCGCTAGCTTCATGCTCACCCAGCGATGAGGCGCAAGCAGTCGCGTCACTCATGGTTAGCCGTCTACTAAGGGCGTAACAGTTGCGCTCTCCGGCTGTCCGTTTTGCTATTCTGTGTAAAACTGCTCGGAATTACGCAGCAAAATTTGCAGCCTCAACATTTTTTTTTATTTATGGAAATTGTTATCAGCTCCTCGGATGGCTCGCTTTAACTCTTCTACTGGGACCAATCACATGGCTACCTTATTTAGAAATATAAAAATTGTACCTTGAATATTTAATTGTCTATTTACTACGTGGAATCTTTTTTTCATGATGATGACTATTTGTAGTGGTTAATGGCGCAAGGGGCAGCTATTGCCAAAGAGTGCCATCACATATGGTGATGGGTTCTCAATTTATTGTGAATGGAATGGACAGTGGACAGTGGGTTGCAAATCGTAGATAGAAGGTGGCTGTAAATAGGCCTAAAACAAGTCGCTGTATATATTTTTTTCAAATGTATGCTATTATGGTAACATTATTCGAGAAGAAATCAGTTAAATACCTGAGCTTCCTTACTTTTCTATTTGAAATTCGAACGAATTTGGTGAAAAACGTCGTATAGATTTACTGCACTCGGTAAAGGCAATCCTGGAAGCACTCACGAGGGCGAAAAAATAAAGATGTTCGTAGAGCGTCATGTCATCGTACAGCATGTCGTGTTGTGGACACACGCGCACGTTTTCCAGCGAGTCGTCATGGTACTTGATTAGGTCGAATCCTTCGATGATTGCCGTGCCGTATGTCGGTCGTAAAAATCCTGTGCAGTGGACGCAAATGCAGGGAACGTGTTTAGGCTGTGTCCGTTAAAACGTACATTTCGCAGGTATACGTCGTCTGTATTGAAAAAATTTGCAATCTATTTCTCTTAGGTTAAGCGATACCGCTCAACAGCCGCAGTACTTTGAAATGTTCTTTAAGTTTACTTCATAGAACGCGTCGAGAGAGAGATCGCATGTCATCAGCATAACGAAGCACTTTGAGAAGAACATGTCATCGTAGACAAGTATGCATTCATTAGGCTGCATAAATGTTACGAAACATTATGTTCCATATAGTTACGGGTCTGCAGGCTCACGGTGTAGGGCCAAGTGACGTCTTAAAAAATTAAGCTTAAGCAGTAGCAGTGAGCGTGAAGTGTCCTGTTACGTCTGATTAAAAGAAAACGTTCCGATAACAAACCTCTGTAATATTTCATCGTAAATGAGAATATCTAGCTGTAACATATCCGTTCGGCTAATGCTACTTAGGCAAGCTTTCTCTATAACGATGAAAATTAAGCTGTGGTCATTTTTGAGAAGGAAATCGGCACATTTGACGAATCACCACAGCCATAAGATATTTCATACAAGGATGAATCGTGGCACATCGTAAGTGAGATTCGCACTTATTTAGTTTCCACACAATGAAATATGCGCAAGAAAACGAGAGCTCACCGGATAGCATGCTGCATGTGGTGGTCTTGCCAGCGCCATTGTGACCCAGCAATACGAATATCTGGCCGTAGTAGAGTCGCATGTTGAGATGATCCACTGCAAACTTGTTGCGGTATACCTGTGATGCGGATATAAATGTTTGTGCACTGGAGCCCTTAAACAGCGAAATGGAGAAGATAGAAGGGTAGGGCCTATCGATAACTGCGAATAGAAATAAAAATTTAAATAAGTAAATGCTGTGGTATAGCGTGCCATATCTGCGATCGGATTATCAGGCCCGGCGTAGCGGAAGACTTACAATTAATATACTTGTGACCGCCTGCAACTTTTTATTGTGCACGTACATCTGAATACATGAGCGTTCTTGCCAATTGCCCCCCCCCCCCCCCGATCGAATTCGGGCCGCCGTGGTCCTGATCGAATCCACGCCCGCGATATTGGCAGCGGAACGCTATTATAGCCATCTAGCTACAACAGTGGGTTGATAGAACTGGTGGGTTTTTAGATATGGGTTTCAGATTAGATATGCCAATCGATAGCGCTGAAGTATCAAGGAACATGGGGGCTACAGGATGAACTAGTTTAGCACGAACAAACAAGGAAAAGAGGAATGCAACTTATGGTTTGCTTCATAAATATCCGCTGGAAGTCCGCATAAACATCCGCATTTCCATGTTTCACCAGTATTTATGGAAGAGGAGGACTTTGTTTTGTGATGTTATGCAATGTCTAGGAGCCTAATAAACAGATTCGATCACTTTTAAATTACTGACTTTATGGCACATGCTCCAAAATCAGCACTAGTTTAGCAAGCTTTAGTCAAAGGAAATAGGAAAGGGATCACCACTTTCCTAGATGCCCCACCTTAAGGAATGCTAATTACATGGTATTCTGGTACATGGTATGCATGGTATGCATACCATGTACCATTACGTATGCATTACATGACACATGGTACATGGTATGCTAAAGGTATGCTGGCAGTTTCCTAAAATCCTGCTTTAAACAGTTCCGCATGATCCCAACTCTAATGGGCATGCATTTATTAGCACATTTAGAAGTCAATTGCCTCGAAACTGGCGCCACATTTAGTCATTCCGGTAAGGAAGACATGACGGCACTAATCTTGGCTTCAATTGCGCAGTTGAGACATGTGTCTTAAGCCAACAGTTAGAAAGTCAATTAGCAAATCTTAATTAGCCACCTGGACATTGTAATATGTCGAGGGGGCGCTGCGGTCGCCGTCGGGAGCAGGCGTGTCTCACATCGGCTCCGTCTTTTTCGATCTTCCGCTGGCTAATCATTCGAGGTACGACGATTTCAAGCACATCATCATATTTGTGAAGTTGCCCAGAACCGACTAATACCAAGGTTCGAGGTGGGAACAGATTTTTTGACAATTTTATTCGACTTTTTTTCTTCACCCCACTACATGCGGAGCTAACCCTAGCGAGGGATAGGGCCCGTTAGGCCTTGGCGGCCTACGTGCCAGGTGGACATGGCGGACTCCTGTATGGAAGAGGAGAACAACAAGGAGGATTTTGTTTGGCAAGTGGCTACCGGACGAAGATCCCGTGCTGGAAAGAAGAGCAGCGACGCGGCCAACGCGACGCCAAGTAACTCGCAAGCGTCCGGCGGAGCCGCCGTTACCGCCGGCAGCAAGGGACCCGCCACCACCACCGGCGCGATCAAGAATCGTATAGTCAAGGCCTCGAGGATGCTCCAACTGCCCGAGGAGCATCGCAAGATTAAAATCAGGCCATGAGAAGGACTAAATTTGAGCAAAGTTAAGTACCACCGATATTGGAACTGCAGTGATCGAGGCTTCAGGCCTAACGGCAGAGCAAGCAAGTAAAGACGTGGTGTGCCCCAACTTCACGCAATATATCATGGTAGCACGCCTGAACCAGACCATGCGGCAAGGTATGTGAGAATCAAGTCCTTCAAAATAGTGGACACGGAGTACGAAGTCAATGCGTGCGAGATGGCCCCGCACGCCACATGCAAAGGGGTGATTAGACGAGTCGACATCAGGGGCTCCCAGTCCGCTATTACAAGGAATATCGTGCATGAGCGCAACCCGCACGCTTTGGCCGCCAAGCGCATCAAAACGTTGGGCTCAGTCATCTTCCTCTTCGATGGACTAAGAGTGCCAAACTTTGTGCGCTACGGACTGACCTTGTTCAGATGCTACATCTACAGGAAACAATTTGATGTGTGCTTCATTCTGGTAGGGTAGGACACCACTCGGTCGTGTGTCGCCCGCCGGACTCTGTTCAGAGTAGAGGGTGTGGAGCCCTCAACCCACGTTTGCACACCCAATTGCAAGTTTGGCGGAGAAGACCACCCCACCGGAGACAAGGCGTGCAAAAAGAGATTTCAAACGCCCTATGTGGTACGGGCTCGCCGAAAAGAACGCGCCCGGTCACGATCGGCCACTAGGGAGAGAAGCCGCTCCAAGTCGGGAGGAGCGCAGGTGCGCTTAGAAGAAGGAACACCTGGTGGCAAGCCGACATTTGGGACCGCCTGGGCGGATTAAGTCAAAGATACGGTGAGAATCGCTGGTGGCTCCGCCCCGCCGGCGGTGACTGAAAGCAATGGTGCCAGAATACAACAGTTTATTAGGGAGGTAAACTGTTTGCGGAAAGCTAACGAAGAGCTGAACAAACAGGTAGCAGAACTCAAAAAGAAGGCACAGCCGAGCCCTGCCAGCGTAGCAGTAGCCAGGCCAGTAAGTTAAAGCAACGAACCAAGCGAGGGAGACAGCTCCCCCGCTTCGAAAAAAAGAGCAGTAAGCCCGACACTGACTCAGCTTTCTCAGTCCTCAGCGAGCTGAAAAAGGTAATTAATGAAATTAGAGAGACGACGAAAATGACTAACTTTAAAGTGGATAAACTATGGAAATGGAGGTTAACGGCCAAACAGATTTTCAAGAAACTCGAAACGAGATGCGATGACCACGAATTCTTGTCGTCAGACTCAGAAAGCGTAATATCGCTCCCCAGAAAGTCTGGGGGTGCTCCAAAGATAACCATCGCTATTAATAGCAAAATGAACCCATCCAATAATCATAGATAGCGCCCAAAGTTTTAGCGTGTGGTAGTGGAATTGTCGCGGATTCCTCAACAAAAAAGCATCTCTGCGCCAAATAATTAGATCGATGGGGGTCAAACCAAAAGTAATTATGCTGCAGGAAATTTTAGCAGACAAAGTCAAGCTTACCGGGTAAAAATTGGCATGTAGAGAAAAAAAAGATTGCGGCAGGGAATTGGCAACCCTCGTTGACAAAAAGCTACCCTTTATCGAAGACGATATCCATTTCGGATTGAGTAAAATCGAGTATACCCTAGTAGAAGTCGTACTCAAAAGGCACAAGGGCGGGGCGCAGAGTATCTTCTGCCTAAACATTTACAGCCGTCCCACCGACAAGAAACGAAGCTTTAGCGCACTTTTCAACAAGGCACTCGCATTCGCAAGAACTCCCCGCTCATCATCGGAGGGGACTTTAACGCCCCCTATCACGCGTGGGGTACGCTTAGAATACAAAGAAAGGTGAGGGGTTACGGGACCTTGCCACAGACCTGGGACTGCTCCTGATCCCCTCTCCAGCTTTCGCCACCCGCTGTGGCACTACACCCGACCTCACTTTTATCAACAACTCGAAACAAGCTAGTTGGGAAAACTCGGGAACCGATCTAGGCAGCGACCACTACATCATATACATAGGTATAGGCATGCCAAAACAAGATACTAGAACCTTTAGGTGCACAGACTGGGACCTTTTTAGGAAGGTTAGAGCAAAGGGACTAGCGTCAGAACCGATAGAAGCGGGCAGACTGTTTTTTCATACCTGGGTCAACCAGCTCGAAGAGGACCTCAGGGAGGCCGCTAAAGAAATTAAGACCGAAGAAGACGGAGAGCCTAAACCAGTACGCTCGCGCATATTATCGAGGCCAAACAATCCATCCTGCAAGGATGGGAAACGCAAAGAATAAACCGAAGGCACGGGAAAAAAGATAGCGTTGCTAAACAGACAGATCGAGGAGCATTCGAGAACACTCGCGCAACAGCAGTTGGGCGAAGTTTGCCACTTGGCAGACGGCAGAATCAAACACGGGGGCAGTTGAAACCTCCTGAAACACGCATTGAATGAGAGCGAAACTAAGTCAAACAAGAGAACGGCAACAAGAGAACGGAAATTGCAAAACTAGTACAACAGGTCAGCCAGTACAGTACTCAAGAGGTAGTCATGAGACATCTCGCGGAAAATTATCTCCCGCTCAAACAACCGGGCGATAGCGACGAACTCGTAGAGCACTCGTCAGAGGAAATGGACCGCAATTTCACCGAGGGTGAAGTACGGGCCGCGATCCATGGTCTCTTTAGTAGATCTGCAGCCGAACTCGACGGTATTACTAATAAATTTTTAGTGAATCTCGATGACGACTCGATCACTTTCTTGACGGATCATTTCACAGAGTTGTGGAGAAAGGGACACTATCCAGAGGAATGGAAGATGGCCAACACCATCCTCATACCCAAACCGGACAAACTGCTCCATCTGGAAAACCTCTGTCCAATCTCGCTTACATCGTGCCTAGGTAAAGCTATGGAACACGTTATTCGCAACAGACTCACTAGATACGTCGAGCAAAACGACATATACCTGTATAACCTGATTCTTTTCCGCCCCGGGCGCCATGCTCATGAAGAAACACCAGCTCATACAAGTTAGCCCGGTGCACGCGAGAGCGATCCTGGGACTAGACGTAGAGAGAGAGAAGAGACTTTATTTGCACCCGTCCACTAGATGACGGGGTAGAGGCTTCAGCCTAAACCCACACTCATCCTCCCTAACCGTCGACCGGGATCCCTTGGGACGCGGCGGCGGTCAGGGCGAGACCGATGACTTGCCGTTGTGCATTTTCTTCTTCGTTGAGTAGCAAGGACTCTAGACGTAGAAAAAGCTTTTGATCGCATAGAGCGCAAGGCAATCCTCAAGGTCCTCTCCGAGCTAGGGTTGGGCGCGAGCGTTTTCAGCGTAGTCAAGGCGTTTCTCGGCGGTAGGCAAGCGAGCCTCATGCTAGGAGAACTAAAATTGAAGGTGATGAAACTGGGAAAAAAGGGCACCCGGCAAGGGGCCGTGCTCTCGCCCATGTTATTTAATATAGCAATGACCAGAGTCGCGAGGAAACTGGAGCATATCGAAGGTATATACTTTGCAATATATGCCGATGACATAACCATATGGAGCGCCAACGGTAATGCAGGAGAAACGGAGACTAGACTGCAGGAGAGCATACGCACCGAGTGAAGCACACTAGGCGAGATAGGACTAAACTGTTCGGCAGCAAAATCGGAGCTTTTGGTCCTAAAACATCGAGGCAGGAGTCGAAGACTCAGGGGCTACGTCCCCGGGAGGAACCCAAGATTATGTTGCGCTGTCACGACAGATCCGCAATCAAGCAGGTCGAAAAGATTAGAGTTTTAGGCTTCCACATAGTGGCGGGAGGTACCAACCTCAATGCCATTAAACACATTTCCATCAAAACGGACCAACCCATCAGGTTACAAAAGAGAATCACCAGCAGACACAGGGGCCTAGGTGAGGACAGCGCTCTAAGGCTAGTGCACGCCTTCGCTCTTTGTCACTTCATCTACTTGGCAGGTCTACTCTAATAGTCGCAGGTCGAGCTGAACAAGCTCAACATTATGATCAGAAAGCTAGTCAAGGCTGAACAAGCTCAACATTATGATCAGAAAGCTAGTCAAGGCTACCCTAGGTATACCCAACAGCACCTCGAACGAGAAACTCATTAACCTAGACGTACACAATACAACAGAACAGATGCCGGAAGCGCAACAGATGGCGCAGCAGGACAGACTGACGAAAACTCGAGCGGGCAGGCTTATACTCAAAGCGATAGGGAAAGACCGCAACAGATCCAGGAACCCGAAGGAGGCCGAGGTAGAGCTGAGCGCGGACCTTAGAGACGCAATCAGAACCGGCCCCCTTCCGAGAAACATGCACCCGGAACACAATCTTAGCAGGAGAAAAGCGAGAGCGAAAGCTTTGTTGAAAGAAACTGAACAGCTAGGACAACAGGCAGTCCTCGTAGACGCTGCCTGGGTCAAAGGCAAAGAGGCCTACACGGCCGTGGAGGTGGACAGACAGCCAGGGCGAGGTACGGGACGCCGTCACCATCTTCACTAAGAATTCCACGGTAGCGGAGCAAGCCGCGATTGCTCTAGCCATCAGGAACCGTAAATGGTCTTTCATTTATAGCTATTCCAAAGCAGAAATTAAGAGCTTTGTCAAAGGTTATGTCGCTGGGACTGCGGCTCAAAAATTATTGACAAGGTCGAAACTATCAAAACTGAAATCTGACGGTTTCCTGCACACATGGGTCAAGTGGACGAGACTCTGCTCAACCTCAACAAAGTGACAAACGACCTGGCACGAGGACTTGCTTGCCGTGTGGGTCAGAACCGAACCGAAGCCCACTACCATTCCGGGGATCATAAAGATCATTTACTAACTTACAAAGATATCACTAAATACTACTACTTGGGGCGTAGGCAATTCCCACTGCCACACGTAAAGTTGAAAGGGTTCAGGCAGTCACGCTACGTTTACTGCAAACTGGGACGTACCCCACTCCGTATTTCGGATCCGAAAGATAAATGAGGTAAGAACGCAACGTGTGCGATGGCATCATTGAAATCAGACACATGCTGGCGGGCTGTCCCTGCGACTGTCGCCGACCCCGAAGAAAAATGGGTTTACTGGCACAAGATATTATCAAGCTCTTTATACCAAGATCAACTACGGGTTGTCCAGAGGGTGCACGATGGCGCCAGAAGGCTTGGCCGGACGGTGCTGACGTGGACGCGGCCCGCCTCGGTCTCTAAAGTTTTGTGAATGAATGAATTGCAATATGTCAGGCAAGCAACATTACGCTCTCGAGGTAATCCTCCTGATCATACCGAATAGTTGTATGTTCTCCCTGCGAACCCAGGTAATTTTGTTCGAACTAAAGGTGTTCACTGGGAACTATGTCTATGATGCGTTGCATACAATGTGTACGATGTGTTCATACCACGCATCCTGCTAGGACGGCATTGTCTAATTGCGTTTAAATATTTGTTAAATCTAGTCTAAAATATTTCTAAAGTTGTTTTGCTTTCTGCGCGCGAAGTTCCAAGCCCGCTTAAGAACATGAAAAACACACCACTGTATACTGCTATGCAAGGCTCCGTATTGTAGAGGGCTCCGACACAAGTGTTAAGAAAAAGGAAAAGCACCCGAATGGCAACAGCGGATCAGACGGTGTGACGTAATAAGTTGCAGGCGCAGCATGAAGTCGGATGAGTGAGAGAAGAGATTGATGGGTGACACATTCGCACAGGAGCGAAGATAAAATAGGTTGATGGTTATAATCTCGCACCTTGACACATCCCATGTTCAGAGAAATTACTACAGGACAAGTGGGCTGTGCAGAACGTTAGTAATACTTACAAGAAAGAATGTCGCAGTGTCGCTCGAAAGGCGAAGCATGGATTGCGAAAGGAAATCATTAGACAGCTATACGAAGTAAGGATAGCCGAAGCCGACGCCGATGGCGGAAATGCGCCTGGAGTGCCCATATAGTCGCCATCACAGTTAAGAAAGCTAGTCAACTGCAACTCCTAACCTTGCAGAGGTCGATGGTTTCTAGCACGAGCAGCAGATGGCGCGGTTCCTCTTCGAAGTTCTCTTGGCCTTCCTCCTGGGAATGGCTGCTCTCTTGGGTACCCGCCGCCTTGATCTCCTCTTGGATCACGTTCCAGTAGCTTGCCTGTCGACGAACAGAGACAAGCGAGTCAGGCGTTGGGCATCCTGAAATCTACTAGGACATCTCTATTGCCAATACAAACAGCAATTTTGAATAAAATAGAATACAATAGCAAAAATACTGTTTAGTTTCGCACGAAAGGGTAGGCTCACCCAAATCCGAGTACGCCTAAGCCTTGTGGCTTGCGGGCGCTAATGGACAGTGTCGGCTGAGAAGCACCTTATCTGTGAAGCCAGGTTCCTCGTCAGTAAAAATAAAACAACATGCACAGCAATCGCGAGAATGGCTTCATGAGAATAAACACAACTAGGGAACTGCACATCATATAGCATGGAAAATACTGTCCGGCTAAAGTTATGTGTGATATTAAACAAAGCTATTTAAAAATAAAGGCACTCTGGAATCGCAAGAGTACATCGTGCAAAGAAACAAATATTAAAAATATAAACGCTCATATGTATATGAAATAAAATTCTTATAACGTTGTCTTCTATGCCCTATTTTCTTATCTTTTCCGTCAGTGCTCCTCCATCTTGTTCCTTCCATCAACACCTTTCGATATGCTTTCATTCGCTTTTCAAAACAAGAGAACATAAGCTATAAACGTAGTTTTTAATTTTAATCCAGACACATTTATTGCAATTCATAAGCAGAGACAGATAGAGCCAATTCCATTCCATGAGCTTGGTTACTCGTAGAGGCAGAGTATACTTCCAAGAGGAATAATAAAAAGCAAATAAATGAGAACCTACGCATCACGAATTACATCTTTGAACTAGCACTTCGGCGCAAATACGAGTATATAAATGTAGGAAGTAGAGCCGGCAAGTTTAGAAGATATATCCACTGATGAGAAATTTGGAGTCGGCAGAAAAGAGTCGACCATATAAGCGCCGATTGCCCAATAATACTTTCTTTAAAAAACAAGCGCTAGGTGTAAGAAAAAACGTGAAACACGATACAACACTCTCTCGCAAACATGAATATGAGGCTGAAAACGTTTGAGAAACCGCTTATAAACGACGTTTAATATCTAGAATGAGAGATAGCACAAATCTAATCATATATCACACCACTAAATATCATGAGCCATTCCTCTCTGTGAAGGTTGATGACCAGTGAAGCTGTTTATCACACGACACAGACATGACACAGAATTTTGAACATAGATACGAACACTTTTATTGTCTTGATTGGTGGTCATCGTGAGGAAAGGTACGCCATTGTCTTGATCGGTGGACAATTGGGGTTTGCAGCCTGCCGGCGCCGATTGCACTCTCGCATGTGTTCCCCCGTCGCTCTTCACAGGCGCGTTGCTCATCGGCAGACCGGACTATACGCTGCCTCCCCATTACGACGACAGAAGAGAAGTGAAATTCTAAATCGAGAATAGCAACTTGTCTTCCAGATTTGTTTATATATCGCTACCCCGAAACAGTGGAAGGAAAAGAAACTAGATACGCAAGCGCTTGGAATGCCGACGAAGAGAGGGCGGTGCGAACGTAGACATGGTCGACGCGAGTCGCACAGCGGCTAATCTTTGAGAAACCTTTATTATCTACCAGGGAGTCTACTGATCTTGAAAATGGTGCCTATTTATATCTAATCTACTCAAAATGCATATCCGAGGGACGCCGACGAGCCAGCTGCGGAAGAAGACGACGACGAACGCGCGAGCAGTGGCACGAGCGCATTTGCGCGGGACCTGAAGTTTTGCCTTACGCACACGAAAAATCCACGGAACCCTAGCCATAAACAGCTTGGCTGTAAAAGCTTGGCGCTACATACATGTTATCAGGAAAGTAATGAACTCTCTGACAAATCACCATTGGGCACACTTATTTTTCAATCTTGCGGTTTCTCAAAGCGCGTCCACTGGTAACTGATTTCAAAACTGCCACCACTTTAAACAGAAGCAATAACAAATATGCGTAAATGAACAACAAGGCAAAGATACCGGAAACACTGAGGTTATTTAATTGCACAATATAGGACCGCATGTCTGCGGAACTGGTTTCATTAAGCGGCCTCCGTAAGTGCCTCCATATACCCTGGAATTAGCACCCACTTTTTTTAGTGGTGTGCTAATCAACCGTGATTTGGCAATCATAACTTGCATGGAGAACACTTTTCATATTGTTATTGCTTCTGTTCATTAGTCTTCGTCCGCTACTCGCAATCCACCGCTTTGCAATAAACCTATCTTTTTGAACTGGTCATCATTACTCAATCCTTAAAAAAGTGATTATTTCACTTTTCGACTAACTGTTCTCAACTTTTGTCATGGCGATGCCAAGCAAAGCCGAGAATCTCCCTCACTGCGCGGTGTGTGTCGGCACGTTCATTTGCAAAAAATTCACTTGCTCGTTTGCTGCACATATCCATTCATTACATAGGTCGCTTTGTAGCGGAAGAAGTATAAGTAGCGTAAATATGGAACATGTCCGCCCGCACCATGAAGGGAAAGTGCAGTGGCAGCGGCACCACGTTGGTCCAGGGTAGCACGGCCTCCAGATACCAGATGGCGACACTGAACACGAACGAGCTGGCGCCCATGCACAGCATGAGGGTGAACGGGGTCACGTTGTCTTTACCCAGTGCCTTCCGGTAGATGGCCGGCCAGCCAAACGGCACGTCTGCGGAAAAGCGCGTGGTGCATAGCGCATGCAGCGAAAAAAATATAAAAAATAAACTGTCCCTGTTTCGCCTGCAATGCGAAGCATCAATTGCGGTAGCGAATTAGTAGAGAGCTATACGGAGTAAGGATAGTAGTTATATCAGCTGCATGAACTTGCACACGTTCGCTTACTAACTGAATTAACAAGCGTGATGTCAGCGCGCACAAGCAGACATGAATAGATCGCGCTCGATGACCACAGACAACCGCTGTCAAAACGCTGGCGTGAGCAAGTACGGTTGCAGCAGTGAGCGAATGTTCGTGCGGACTATCGCTTCAAGGGAAACTGAGCGGCGAAAGCACAGCGCATACAAATGTAGGAGCCGTGTGCAGATCGCTTTCAAGATACGGTGCGCTTGACCGCTCGCAGCCGCGCAAAGTACAAGCACGCAGTTGCTGGCAGAGTCGAAGCCGCACCTCCTCCCTGCCGCGCTGCCTTCCCGCTTTCCTCCTTTCACGTGTGAGATTGAGTCTCCAGTTAGCCTTGCGCCCGGTCACAAGATACGCAGTTAGTGCTTGACCGCTAGCATAAGCGGGCTGCACTGAAGATAAGGATCATCATTTCCATACGAACTTACTTTTGTAAAAGAGCTTGAAAGCGGTCTTCCCCACTTTCACAACATGGCTGGAGGGCTCTCGAACGACCACCTGAATATACCACACTTGTGGACACATGTGCTACTTACAAGTGAAGGTTCTGGTAATGACAAACCGTGTCCTACCACCTTTGGTGTGGTACATTCGTCGTGACGGAAACAAATTAGGAGGGCGCATAACGTCACGCCGCCAGCCTTCGCAGGCCAATTATCTGTGAAACCACTCCTTATCGCTTTTTCCTTCTCAAAAACAAGATCCAACACCTGACTCTGCGGCTCGACTGAGCCGACTCAGTGTGCTTGGTTCTCTGTAGGTTTTATTCAACAGTGCAATCATTTCGGTGCCCCATCAGTTCCTCTGTGCGCATTCCCTCCCGATATGATTGAACGACTTCGGTTGTTTATTGCAACGAGTGCATTGGCAACGCTCAAGTGCAGCAGCCACACTTTGATCGCGCTGGCGTTGTCCTTGCGGAAAAGCGTGCGCATAGAGCAGCTAGCGCGGTGGTGCACGGAAGACGCTAAACTTGCCGTGAAATGATCACATATTTCTGGCATTAGGCTTATCAGGTTTATCAGCGCCATCCTAGTTTTTTTCTACCGCCATTACCATCACGGTATTGTTTGCTTCTTGAGACAAGCGTCCCTGTTGTGCGAATGCCCGTCTGTAACGGCGTCTTTCAGCTCCATTACTCAATGTAAGCAGCCATGCCATCTCGCCCGTCGGACAATATATTGTCACGTGCCTTGTGAGAGCACGGGCGACGCGACGTTTATTGAGGGTAGCGGCTCCTGAAAAGCACGGCGCTGGGGGCTGGCTATCGAGCGGGCGGAGAAGCACGCGCACTTCTTCCTTCTTGTCCGTGCCTGCCTCTTAGCACTGTACCCACTACTGCTGGTGGCATTTCCCCCCTTCCTCGGAAAGAGCATCGGCTCGATGCTCAAGAAGCGGTGTTAGAAAAGGATGGGGAAACAGCATGGGCAAGGCAGGTGCTCGTGCAAAGGACACAATCACAGCTAGAGGAGAAACAAAAGCACAGCAGCGGGGAAGCGCGACGGGTACAGTCTCAAGAAACAGAGAGGTTGCAAACAGTAGCGTAAGTAGAAAGATGAATAAAAAATAATAATCACGAACGCGCAACATATGGTTTCATGCGCACAACGTGAACTACGTCAGGGCGAGGTTGTTGTCTACGCCGTGTTTGCGCCGCACTGTCTGGTACGACTTCGTAGTTCACGTCACTAATGCGGCGCAGCACTTTGTATGGGCCAAAATACCGGCTAATCAACTTTTCACAAAGGCCACGGCGGCGAACAGGGGTCCACACCCACACTTGGTCTCCGGGACTGTAGCGCACTTGCCGGCGACGGATGTTATAGCGCCGTGCGTCTGCATGTTGCTGCTCACCGATGTGCAGCCGCGCGAGCTGGCGGGCTTCCTCAGCGCGCTCAGCAAATTCTTCGGCGTCAGTCGTTAGGTGCTCGGTGTCGTGACACGGAAGCATAGCGTCCAGCATCGTCTGTACTTCGCGGCCGTAAACGAGGCGAAATGGTGCGAACCGCGTCGTCTCTTGTACGGCGGTATTATACGCGAAGGTCACGTAAGGCAAGATGCGATCCCATGTTTTGTGCTGGACGTCGATATACATAGAGATCATATCTGTGATGGTCTTGTTTAATCGCTCCGTAAGTCCATTGGACTGCGGATGGTAAGCAGTCGTCTTTCGATGCCTGGTGTTGCTCAATTGAAAAATTTCGTCCATGAGCTGTGCCGTGAACGCCGTTCCTCTGTCTGTGATTACAGTGGATGGGGCACCATGACGCAGTACAATGTGGCACATGAAGAACTGTGCTACCTCAGAAGCCGTGGCTCGTGGGAGCGCCTCCGTCTCGGCATAGCGGGTTAAATAGTCAGTGGCGACGATCACCCACTTGTTGCCGTCGGTTGACAGGGGAAAAGGCCCAAGGATGTCCAAGCCGACTTGGTCGAATGGCTTATGAGGTGGTTCGATGGGTTGCAATAACCCGGCGGGCTTCAGGGGTGGTGACTTTCGTCGCTGACATTCACGGCAGCCCTTAACATACTGTTTTACGCTTGCCGCAAGCCCGGGCCAGTAATACATCTCGCGCACTCTAGCAAGCGTTCGTGAGGAACCGAGGTGGCCAGATGTAGGCTCGTCGTGGCAAGCGAAAAGAATATCGTCCCGCAAGTTTTTGGGAACTACTAGAAGGTAGGCTCGGTCATTCGGGCGGGAGTTCTTCTTGTAGAGCAGATTGTCTCGTAGACAGAAGGACGTCAAAACGCGGCGTAGATGGCGTGGTATGGATGTGGGACGGCCCTCGAAGTGGTCGATGAGAGGTAGAATTTCAGCGTCGTCACGCTGCCATTTGACCAAGTCCGACGTAGTAAGGGCGCCCAGGAAGCCGTCGTCGTCCTCTGGCTGTCGACTGACAGATTCGGCGGGAGCACGCGACAACGCGTCGGCGTCTTCGTGCTTGCGGCCAGACTTATAAACTATAGTGACGTCAAATTCCTGTAGCCGCAAGCTCCATCGTGCCAGTCGGCCTGAAGGGTCGCGTATGTTCGCCAACCAACATAGAGCATGGTGGTCTGTCACCACTTTAAAGGCACGGCCGTAGAGATAAGGGCGAAACTTCGTGATCGCCCAGATGACCGCGAGACACTCTTTTTCTGTGGTAGAGTAGTTCGCCTCGGCACGGGACAGCGAGCGGCTAGCATAAGCTATTACTCTTTCAAGGCCGTCTTGACGTTGGACGAGTACTGCGCCAAGGCCGATGCTACTGGCGTCAGTATGCACCTCGGTGTCAGCCTCTTCGTCAAAATGAGCCAGGACGGGTGCTGACTGCATGCGTTGTCGTAGTTCAGCGAAGGCCGCCTGTTGCTCATGCGTCCAGGCAAATGGCGTGTCATCCCTGGTAAGGCGAGTCAGGGGTTCCGCAATCTTCGAAAAGTTGTCGATGAAGCGGCGATAATACGCACACAAGCCCAGGAAGCGTCGGACGGCCTTCTTGTCGGCAGGAGGAGGAAAAGCTGCTACAGCGGCAAGTTTGTCGGGATCGGGTCGAACTCCTTTGGCGCTGACGACGTGTCCGAGAAACTTGAGCTCTTCATAACCGAAGTGACACTTTTCTGGTTTAAGCGTGAGATTAGCCGATCGGAGCGCTTCTAGCACATGCCGCAGGCGATGAAGATGTTGCTCAAATGTTTCAGAAAAGACAACTACGTCGTCAAGATACACAAGGCAAGTCTGTGCCTTCAATCCAGCGAGGAGAGTATCCATCATTCGCTGGAAGGTTGCTGGGGCAGAACACAAACCGAAAGGGAGCACTCGAAATTCGTAAAGGCCGTCGGGAGTCACAAAGGCAGTTTTCTCGCGGTCTCGTTCGTCGACCTCGATCTGCCAGTATCCACTTTTCAAATCGAGTGACGAAAAGTACTGGGCACGCCGCAGCCTATCTAACGAGTCGTCGATACGGGGCAGTGGGTACACGTCCTTTTTAGTTACGTTGTTGAGCTTCCGGTAGTCGACGCAAAAGCGTAGCGTTCCGTCTTTCTTTTTAACAAGAACGACCGGGGACGACCATGAGCTGTTAGAAGGTTCGATCACGCCGTCTTCAAGCATCTCTTGTACTTGCGTACGATTCGCTTCACGTTCCTTTGCCGACACGCGGTAGGGCTGCTGGCGTATCGGGCGTGCGTCGTCGCATGTGATGATCCTGTGCCTTGTAACTGAAGTCTGGCGTACCTTAGACGAGCTTGCGAAGCATGCCCTGAATTCAAGCAAGAGCTCGTGCAGTGCCGCCTGTTTGTCTGGAGATAACTCTGAATTAATGTCGACGTTGCCCAGTGACTTGTCAGCCATCCTCACTGGTTCAGGGGTAAAACATTCAGCAACGTGCTCTATTTCCTCGGCAAACGCTATCGAAGTACCGCGGAACAGGTGTCGATGCTCGTTACTGAAGTTGGTGACAAGCAACTGAGAACGGCCATCACTAAGCTGTAGCACACTTCTAGCAGCACAAACACCTTGCATCACTAGATGCGATAAGTTACTTTCAGCGACCACTTCACCATCGCGCATTCCACCGCACATCACTTAGACTAGGACACTGGTTCGCGGAGGAAGCGTAACACATTCGGTGGAGACACGAAGGGCGTCGTCTCGACGCTTGTGGTCGTACCCGTCGAGTGCTCGGTCTGCTGAGAAGGTGGCCGTGAAAATATCGGTGGTGGATGTCACGGTCACTTGCCGCTCATAGAAATTCGATCGTTGCTGCAGCATCTTCTCCATACCTACAGCTTCAGATAAAAATTCGGCGACAGTCTTCGGAGGGCTCCGCACAAGACCAGCGAAGAGCTGCTCCTTCACTCCTCGCATCAGGTGACGTAACTTCTTGTCCTCGGTCATTCCCGAGTCTGCTCGTCTGAAGAGGCGCGTCATATCTTCGACGAACGTGGTAACATTTTCGTTGGGGAGCTGAACGCGGACCTGGATTGCTCGTTCGGCTCGTTCACGGCGATCAGCACTGGCGTAGGCGTCTAGTAACTGACGGCGGAACTCAG
Source organism: Dermacentor silvarum (assembly GCF_013339745.2). Classification (NCBI taxonomy): domain Eukaryota; kingdom Metazoa; phylum Arthropoda; class Arachnida; order Ixodida; family Ixodidae; genus Dermacentor; species Dermacentor silvarum. The sequence goes on from NC_051160.1 coordinate 130,543,532, forward strand.
GCCACGACGTCAGTTGCTGCTCATGGTTTTGGAACCATGTGAGCGCGCCGTCTTCCAGGCAAAAGTAGACACTTCGAAATTTATTTGTGTCGTCCCAGTCATTGTATTCGGCCACGCGCTCGAAGTCGGCCATCCAGTCTTCGACGTCTTCGAAGGCCTTGCCATGGAACGACTTTGGAACCCGTGGGTTTTGAAGCGTGTACCGGTTCGTCACTGCGGCGCCTTCCATACTGGTTGAGATGGTCTGAAGCGCTGCGGGGTCTTCAGGAGGCAGTCCCCGGATCCTGCGGCTGGCCCGGTGTACCGGCGTATCGATTGGCACGGGGGTAGTGGTTCCACTGCCAGAAGGGGTCTGCGACATGGGTGAGGAATACCCAGCACCTCCACCACTTTGTCACGTGCCTTGTGAGAGAACGGGCGACGCGACGTTTATTGAGGGTAGCGGCTCCTGAAAAGCACGGCGCTGGGGGCTGGCTATCGAGCGGGCGGAGAAGCACGCGCACTTCTTCCTTCTTGTCCGTGCCTGCCTCTTAGCACTGTACCCACTACTGCTGGTGGCAATATGAGTATATTAACGAAATTCCTACGATGCAAAGGTGTTCAAGCGCGCCCCTGGCGACATCTAGGGATGCTGTACTCAAACACAATTTGTTGGAGAGGCTCGTTTTCTTGAGTGCTAATATAAAAAAAAGAAATCCCTCGTTTTATATTCATGTTAGCGTTGACAGCCTACACGCCAACAACAAACTCAAATTTCATAAACAAATTAAATTATGGGCTTTGACGCTCCAAAACCACGATCTGATTATGAGGCATGCTGTAGTGGGGGTCTCCGGAATATTTCGGACCAAATGGGCTGTTGTTTAATGTGCACGTTAATCTAAGTACATGGTTTGCCCATTTCCTCCCCATCGAAATTCAGCCGCCGTGGCCGGGATTCCACCCCGCGACCTTGTGCTTAGAGCCGGACACCATAGCCACTAAGCATGCAACCACGGCTGGTAACAAACTGAAAGCATAGTCGATCGTTGAGTTACAGTGCGGGGTATTCTAGTTGAACTAAGCATCTTTAAGCGTGGTTTCTTATCACAACCTTTAAAAGTTCTTACGTTAACATTTTTCAAGAAGTACCGCAGCTAATACTTCTATTATTAGCAAAGTCTTTAGCTGACACAAATATTTCTCTAAGCATTGCTATCTTGATAGACGATTTAAGCCTGGGATTTTACCCTACGCCTTTTCCTTTAAAGCTTAGCGTAAACGCCTTGTCACGTTGACGTGACGGTGAAAAATTGGCGGTGTCACAATGGTGAATAATAAAGCTAACAGTTTAGTGAGTGAACCTCTACGTAGACAAAAAAAATTAAGTTACACTACAGCAGAACCATAGTGACGAGCGTATGGGTCGACTGTCGTAATCTGACCTGCGAGGTCAAGCGCGCCAGCTTTTATACATGGCTCGTCGAAGGTTCCAGCTTAATTGCTGGTGTCCGCGCGTCTTCCAGAAAGTACTGCATAGTTAGTGTTGCGAATACTACGAGATTAACACAAGGTCCGGAGGCAGACAACGGATGGAACCAACGATAACATTTAAGAAAATTCGTACACAGAAAGGTGCATCTTGCGCTGAACTATAACATTGCAATACAGATTTGCTCGTAAAAAACGTTCACCGAATATGTAAAAATGCACACATGTCCACGAATAGACGCAAAATTGCCGCACGACTGGCCGCTCGAGGCATTTCGCGTGTATTCAGTGGCTTCATTCACGCTCAGAAAAACATTTCTATGTAGCACGTATTGAGCAGACAGAAAGCTGTATCGGAAGTTTTTCGTGTTGCTCTGCAATTTTCTAATTGGCACGTTTCATCTAATTATGATAATTGAGAAGTTGAATAATATTTAGACTCATTGTGTAATTAGGCGCTATGCAAAAAAATAACCTCAGTATCTCCAAGCGATGGCAAACGACATTTCCATTGGTTCTATCCAGCTACGTGGCATTTGCATAATCAATATTCATGCATAAAAGTTGGGGCACCCTGTATAATATTGGGTGATGAAATTAGAAAATTTGCGGGCGCAAGTTCGAATCTGCTAGCGCAAGAAAGGGGTAATTGAAGATCGCTGGGAGAGGCCTTCGTCCTGAAGTTGATTTAAAAATAGGCTGTTGACCATGATTATGTGTCCCTCTGTCTCCTAGAAGTGCTTTTAAGCGGCCTTCATAAGTGGTGAGCGCTCCCTCTCAATTCTTCGTCGCTCACCGCATTCAATGAACTGATATAGACAGAAGTTCTTGGCCGTTAATCCATTATGTAACTACCTGTCAGCTATACACGTGACTCATGTACACCTATTTCTGTGATTGTGACCCACGAGGAGTATTTGAAGGGCGGAATAATATGCAGCTTTACATTAAATTACAGATTTGCCAACGTTTCAAGGAACCTGAACGTTTGCTGGCGCCCTTCACAATTAGTCGTTTAAAAATCGTTAAAGAGTGAAAGGAGTCGGAAGAAAGTCCGCCAGATGTCGGCCGACAAATAAAAACGGCTATTCTAGGGCTCGGTAAGGATGGTCACTTCAAATTTTGACGCCAACTTATCACCCGTGGACGGTTTTTCAGTTTTTAGCTGGCGTTATCGGGAGCGCCTTCCGCTAGCGCCAGCAGTAATCAAGCGCTGGGCTTCACAGAGGACCCGGACTTAAGCATCGTGTCATCGAATAATCACAATATTGTGCGCAAGGCGTCGTTATGTAACACCAAGACGTCGTGGTTGCTTAGTGGCTACGGTGTCACGCTGCTAAGCACGAGGTCGCTGGTTCAAATCCCGGCCACGGCGGCCGCATCTCGATGAGGGTGTAATGCAGACAGGCCTGTGTATCGTGCATTGGGTGCACGTGAAAGGTCACCATGTGGTCAAAATTAATTCGAAGAACTGCGGCGTGTACCATAAATCATATCGTGATTTTGTCACGTAATACCCAATAATTCGAATCGTTACAATTAACACCGCCCACCTCTCAAGCACGCACATAGAGTAAGCTTTCATTGTCGCTGAAGATGTATTCACAAGAAGATGAGAGATTGCCACAAAAAAATTTCGAGAAAGTATTGTTATTGAAGATATACAAAAAATTCTCGCAGTTTCACCCGAAAGGCGAAGCACCAATTGCGATAGCAAATTAGTAGAGAGCTGTACGGAGTAAGGATAGTAATTTTATCAGCTGTATAAACTTGGACATGCAGCAGCACCAGCAACGCGCAGAACTGTTGTCGACGCCGTCGGTGTTTTGCCCGCGTTCGCACCGAACGCGCGCGGCGTTTTTATATAAATACGCATTCAGTGCCGCAGCTAAACGTCACCTCCCCTCCCTCTCTCCCTTCCGTCCCCCCACAACCTTTCGCGCGGCGGAAAAAGTTGCGCTTGCTCTCTATATATGGAAAGGAGGAAAGAGACGCTTAATTCTGCAGCCCTTCAAGGAACACGGCGCAAAACGCGCGTTCGCTCTCCGACCTGCGTTCGCTTCCCGTGAAAGCGCGCGTCCCTCGCCCCCTTTCACTCGCACATACAGCGTCCGAAGCGCGGCGACGAATTCATCGCCGTTGACGTCATACGCAACCTGACGGCGACGACGACGGCGACGGCAGAAATCTGCTTTGGAGTGTCCATAAAATTGCTATCACAATAAAACATGTGAAGGGATGTAAAGGACGCATTGAAAGAGTCACACCCGCTTGTTCTTCTTTTGTATCTGTGCAATGTTAATAAATGCAGGAAAGAAAGTAATCGATTGCTTAACACTAACTGGTGGATTACCTTTGTGGTGCAATAATTGGTAACTGGAATCAATTACTTTTTAAAGAATTGTAATCGTCTACTTTCTTTGTAGCGTGTCAAAGTCAGGTCTGATATTGTGAGGTGCCTCCGAGACTCCCACGTCCACTTCGCCAGCCGCCCGACAGATGGCAACACCTGTCTGGCATTCTCGCCTACTTTCCCGCCTTTAGCTTGGAGAGCTGAGCTGAGTGAGTGTCTGCCCCGCTGCCATGTAGGACTGTTGTGTTGAGTCGCGCTCGCGCGCGTTAGCGTTGTATTGTTCTGTATGCCTTGCCAACATTAATAAAGACGTCGACAGGCGTCGACGTTACTGCCTTCATGCCCAGCCTCAAGCATCTCGCCCCAGCCTCGCCCTCAAATTTGGCGCAGTCGACAGGATCTTGCCTCGCCGTTCGCTCACGCCGTGCCGCCGCTCCCGCCAAGCCCGCCTAGTCGCCGCCATTGTCTACCTCCCTGCTCCCACCAAGAAAGCGCCATGCCGGGATTGAATTGGGCCGAAGTCGACGCTGCCACCGTCGCATGCTTCAGCACAGAGTTTCTGCAAACCGAGCTCATTCGCCGCGGAATCGACGCTACCGGGTCAAGAGACGATCTGATTCAACGTTTGACAGCGTGCCTGGAGGAAGATCGTGCAGCGATCCCGAAACAAGCACCGAGACCGGCCTCAGCGCCAGTTTCCTCGCCCAGCGCGCAGTTCCCTGCCTCGCACCTTACTCCGACGGTTTATCAAGCAATTCCAGATGCAACCTCGCAAGTGTATGCGCCCGCCTCGTACGTCCCACCGCCACCGTTGTCCTACCCCACGCCGCCGCTCGTTTGCGACGCCGCAGCCGTGCCAACGCAAGTTTTTTCGCCGCCACAGGAACCGCAGCCTTTTGTAACTACACCCGGCTTTGTAACGGCTCCGCGGTACCCCCAGCCACCATTTGGAATGCCATTTTCGCCAATGTCGCCGCAGTATCAGGCCGCGTCCTTGCCACAGCTGCAAGTGACAACCATGCCCGACGTATCGTCTACCCTGCGTCTACCCTATCGTCTACCCTATCGTCTATCGTTCGAGAACGGCATGCCACAAGCAAAGTGCGCGTTTGTGGATTCAGGAGATTGAACGAACACAGCAACTAACTTCGTGGTCGCCAGAAACAACCCGCCTCATCGCCGCAAGCAAGTTGAGAGGCACTGCGAAAAACTGGCACCTGACTCTTGGCGCGCAGTTCCCGACTTGGGATACGTGGCGTAAAGCTTTCCTGGACGCATTTGCCGACGAGCTGACTCTACTGCAATGGCAGCAGCAAATTATGTCCCATGTACAGTCCAGCTCTCAGTCACTTCGTGACTATGCCTATGCAAAGCTTCGAGTAATCGAGAAATGTCCAGCGCCACTGACGGAGCCTCAGAAGGTGGAATATCTCCTGCACGGCATTCAGTGCGCGGGAACTACAACAAGCATAGCAGTGCAACGCCGATCGTCAGTAACCAGCTTCATTGATATATGCACCCAACTTGACAGGGCTATGCAACATATGCAGATCGCAAGCAACCTGGCTGATTGTCCTGAACAGACTCTTCGCAGTCAAAATAACGGGACTACGCCTTCCAGACAAGTCTCTTCTGCGTCGTTAATGCCTTCAACGGCACCTCCAACAGTCAGCAGTTTCAAGAAAAGCCGTGTGCCCCCGTCTCGCCCTGCCAGTCCTCCACATAGCCGTCGCATAGCAGATCTACCGCCTGCTGAACAGGAAGCTCGGTACTCGGCTCTGTCACAGCATTATGGTGTCCCTGCGTTTCGCCCAGGACAGTCATTGAGTGAAGCTGTTTGCTTAAAGTGTCACGAAAAGGGCCACCTAGCATCAAAGTGCCCAACAAAGCAAGAGACTGTCACACAGCAGCCAGCCACAGCTTTAACATCACTTCATGCAGCAGCCCCTGCATTGCACACAAGCCCTTTGGAAGACGTCCATGGCTCCCATCTGGAGTGTTCCTTCTTTACAGCTGACATTGCACTTTTGGGCCCCTGCGACGCCTTCCCAGACACAGGGTCCAAGATAACTATAGTGACCAAGTCTGCCATCAAGAATCTTCCACTGATGCCCTGGACACGCGAGCCCTTAGAGGTTGTTGGTGGATCAAGTGTGCATCCCGAAGGCACGGTCTGCCTGAAAATTGCAGTGGGCCCCATAACAGCTCTAGTGGAAGCCGCGGTGATCAGCAGTGATGTCTAGTGTTTTCTTCCTTTTGCCTAGCCTTAGTTGACACTTGTAATCAAAGAGGACTTTGATCATAAAAGTGGGGCCGGATGTGAGGTGCCTCCGAGACTCCCACGTCCACTTCGCCAGCCGCCCGACAGATGGCAACACCTGTCTGGCATTCTCCCCTGCTTTCCCGCCTTTAGCTTGGAGAGCTGAGCTGAGTGAGTGTCTGCCCCGCTGCCATGTAGGACTGTTGTGTTGAGTCGCGCTCGCGCGCGTTAGCGTTGTATTGTTCTGTATGCCTTGCCAACATTAATAAAGACGTCGACAGGCGTCGACGTTACTGCCTTCATGCCCAGCCTCAAGCATCTCGCCCCAGCCTCGCCCTCACAATATAAATGCGTCATCTCATAAACTGTAATCGGCGCACGTACTCTAATGAAGAAAAGGACCTGCCAAAACCATTCATCCTTTTTAGGTGCGACTGCGAGGGGACGAACTGTTACTCCCCATGTGGTTACTCCTTCAAGGACTAAGAGTTGCTCTCTTCCAATGCTCCTCAGGAGAGCAACGGTCATTCTTCCCGATGCTCCTCAAGAAAGCAATTAACTTTATATGAACATAAAACTTATTTAGCTTAAAAAAGTGCTGCAGAGGAGGATTGCATTTCGTGCTATCACGCTCACGAGGTAGCTCCTATATTGACTACATCACAACACAACACCTCGATTGAAAGGATGAAATACTAGGAGTATATTGAGCCTTTCAACGCATGTGTGGAAATACGAAACAGACTCGGCACTTTGTATATCCTCCTGAGACCCCTTGTACAATACATTGCACATTGCCATCCACTTGTTTTTTTCGAAATTCACTCGGAAGTGATTACGCAAAATATTCACTCTGGGTGTGAAGAACGGTGCATGTGTAACTACTGTAAAGAAGTGGTTTACTCATATTCTTGTCATCCGCTTTCGCGAAATTTGACAATAAATTGGTCTAGACCTCTGTGTCGTCCCACACAGCCGAAAGACTTCGAGGCGTATGTCGAAGTCACCGAGATTTCGAGAAAATACCGGACGCGGCAGCAATATGGCAATGTACCACACGTAGTTCCATCTTCATTTCAGCGTTCAAACAATGAAATGCAGTTTTTACCACAGCTTACATGAGGAGATGATGGAGATAGTCATTTTTTTCACGTACATGGAGGCGGAGCTTTTGGCATCTTTCCGTGGTATTATAGCGCCCACCGACGCTGCAACGCGGGGCCCTTTGGTCGGCGCTCTCAGCCGGTGCCTTAGCGCCGGCTGTCAAAGAAGTGAAAAAATTAAGATGCACAGCGCGTGCTCGAGGCGCAAGCTCGTCACGCCCAGTGTCGTTCTAGAAGCTAGCCACGCTGGTCGTCGCAGCCGCCGCTCGGCTCACCACCTTCGCCATTTTGAGTAGGGACGACGGCACGGCTCGTACGGCCGCTGGCCGCTATCACGTCATCCTACAGTGGTGCTACACTATTGAAATTTTAAAAATTGTTTTCCAAGTTCATGACATA